>NC_054575.1:1890048-2117548 GCF_017654505.1 Polyodon spathula
ATTATTATTAATAACTAATATTATTTATAACTGAAGAATTCTGAACGCTCACACAATTCAGCGGGAGCAATACCACTGCATGACTATGTGCGGTTGCCACTGAAAATACAATAACGGCAAGAGTATGGCACAGACTCATTGTAAAGCTGTGACACATACGGTATGTACAGTATACAAAATCTCCAAGACTATATAGTTCACAATCTGTACTTATTTTTGTTAATAATCCTTCAAAGAAAAAACTACTGACTTTTTGGAGGATGATAACAAGTTCCAGTTGGGTTGATTTAGGAAGCAGCTTTTGTTTTTAATGCAATATATCTCGGCTCCAAAATTCTTTGGTAACAAAAATCTAGCATTAAGATGAATAAAATGCAGGCTTTTGTTTCTCAAAACACCGATATCGATCAACCGCTTCTGAAGGCATTATAGTTTTATATGCATCAATTTTGACATTGCCTGCTGCAATATCCTTATCTTATCCTCAGGATAACAAGGAAGACAAGATGTTGCAGATGAAGTGACTGGATTCAATGCTAATTCAATTAGTAATAACTGCACACTTTATATGAACTTTCAATAGACAGTGTGCACAGCACGTCACCTGGCTCCTTACTTGTTTTTTTTTTGTGTGTAATATTTCAAGAATGTAAAGGTCTCATTGTCAGGTTGATAAGAGCCTTCTAGAGGATGTTTGTGAAACTGGCTAGGGCTGTGCCACAGTGGAACAATGTCTGCAATGTGGAGACTCCCTTGCATGTTATGTTCCTGTGATGGGATGCTCTAGCTAGCTGAATTAGCTGATTAGGTGGCTCCAGAGTTTACTTGAATAGAGGGAGTGCTGGTATGCACATGGAACTGAGTGTGTTATAACCACGGCGACAGCTCGATCTTAGATTGCCTGGCTGGCCTAGATTGCTCTTTTCATTTTGATGTCATAAAACTGCACACAAAAATAAAACAGACGAAATTCAACAAGGAACGTATTAGTGGGGTTTGACTGGTATGATTTGAAGTTTCAGATTTATTTATTTATATAGTGCCTTTCACACAAAGTGTCCCAAAGTGTTTACAATATAATAAAGAATACAGTAATTGAACACAGAGTACAGAAAAAAAAATATTCCGATTGATAAAAAGAGAGGCGCAAAATACAATTATAAATAATTAAAATCAACAAAAATGCAGCGAAAGATAAACATCCAAAAAAATGAAGCCTGGGATAAGATTGTGGCGTTAGGTGATTTTAATGTGCATATTGATGTAGAACAAGATCCTCTTGGAAGAGATTGTATGATATCGCTGGAGTCCCTTGGTTTCACTCAACATGTTATTGGCTCTGCTCATATTCACAGCCGTACTCTAGATTTAGTTATCTCTCATGGCCTAAGCATTCAGAACTTGGCCATCATTGATCTTACGCTTTCAGATCACTCTGCTATTATTTTTGTATTAATACCCGGTTTTGTAAAACTCCCGGCTCGATGCATTAAAACTCGATCTTTCAATTCATCAACTGCTGACAAGTTCTTGGAAGCACTGTCCGCTTCATCTTTCACTGAGTCGGGCTCAGTCGAAGAGCTGGTGGAACATTCTAACGATATTCCAACAAACATCTTAGATACTGTTGCAGCTTATAAAATTAAGAAAGTGGGTACTTAAAGATTCTCCCCATGGTTTAACAACACAACACGTATGCGTCACAAACTAGAACCTCGATGGAGGGCTACTAGACTTCAGGTCCATTATTTAATTTGGAAAGATAATATTTTGAAATATAGGGCTGCACTATCTTCTGCACGATCAGCATATTATCCAAATCTCATTGAAATAAACAAGAATTACCCTACATTTCAGTTTAACTAATCCTCCTCCATTTTTTGTTGATTAGTCAAATGGATCTGGCTGTAGTTAAGACGAAATTCACTACATGTGCGTTAGATGCTATCGCTACTCCACTTTTTAAAGAAGTATTCTCCAAAATACCTTGGATCAGGTATCTTAACTCTTTCAAGACTGCCATGGTAAAACCACTACTCAATAAATCTACCTCAGATGACAATGTTCTTAATAACTACAGGCTAATTCAAATCTTCCGTTTCTGTCTAAACTTCTAGAAAGAGTAATTGCCGAGCAATTTAACATATTTCTTGCAGTTCATAACATATAAGAACATAAGAAAGTTTACAAACGAGAGGAGGCCATTCGGCCCATCTTGCTCGTTTGGTTGTTAGTAGCTTATTGATCCCAGAATCTCATCGAGCAGCTTCTTGAAGGGTCCCAGGGTGTCAGCTTCAACAGCATTACTGGGGAGTTCAATCTGGGTTTCGGCTTTATTATAGCACTGAGACAGCACTTATTAGAGTGGTTAATGATGTGTCAGCATCCTCTGCCACAGGCATTCCTTGGCTGGGCTCATTTCTTGGCCCAACTCTGTTTTCTTTGTATACGCTGCCTATGGGCAATATTATGCGTAGCTCTGGGGTTCGTTTGCATTGTTACACTGATGATACACAGCTATATTTATCCCTCAATCAGGGCGACACCTCGGCTGTTAATATTTTAAGCACCTGCCTTACTGACATAAAAAAAAATGGATGTTTGAAAATCCTTTAATGCTCAGATAAAACCGAAGTGATGATTCTGGGCTCTCAGAAGCAACAAAGCAATGTGTGATTTACTCCTTGGTGGCTTCTGTTATGAACTTGCAGACGAAATGAGAAGTTTGGGTGTGATCCTCGACCCAAATCTTTGAGACACACATCAGGAATATCACTAAGATGTGTTAATGTCATGAAAGAAATATCACCAAATTGAGAAGCATTCTTAGAATTGATGATTGTAATGCCCGATTCTCTGGTACTCATAGCCATGTTATAGCTCAACTGAAAGTTATACAAAATACTGCAGCTAGAATTTGAACAAGGATTAAGAGACAAGATCACATTTACTCCTGTACTAGCATCTTTGCATTGGCTTCTGGTCAGATTCAGTATAGATTAAGGTGTTGCTTTTAACTTAAGGCATTAGATGGTCTTGCACCATCGTATTCAAATGATTTTTTAATACCTTATATTCCTAGGCACCACGTAGATCACAGAATGCCAGGTGGATTGCTGTCCCACAAATTAAAAACAAAAAAACCAGCAGCTATAGGGCCCCAGAACTCTGGGATGATCTGCCTAGTTCTGTAAGGGAAGCACCAAGTGTCTCTGCTTTTAAAACAAGATTGTTGTTAAGATTATTATTTATTATTATTATTATTATTATTATTATTATTTTTCTTCCCAAAACTTTAAAATGCTGCTGCTTCGAAGCTGTGTGACTGATCAGGAACAAGCTGGATACATTGGCTGTCAGATGCTGAAAAAATTTTGCTGCTGCGTCCTTGCAATTGGTGCCATGATGCATTTTTCGATAAAACCTTTCGAAATTTTCTTCTTGGGAACCGGTGAAGCGATTGATCTGAAACTCGTCATATATCATCAGCATCCAAACCCACATCAAGTTTGCAAAGTTGCTGTGATAAATTTTAATGTCAAAATGGCTGCCACAAATCTTATCGAAACGCGCCCCTAACAACAAACTGCTGCTGTTTGAAAACCGTGTGTCCAACAAACTCCAAACAGGGTAGTTATCGTCTCAGTAACAATAAAATACAAATATGTCAAAATTGTTATGTTTTATAAAACAAGATGGCCACCAGTGTATGTTTACGTCTGAAATTTAAAACTGCCTCAGTTGACAAATGGTTTATTTGACTAACTCGAAACTTCACAAGCATCATCCTTGACACTGTAGCAATATAACAGACTTTTAAGAAACTTGCGTTAAACAAGATGGCTGCCTGACAAAAACATTGAAACAAAATCAACTGGACGGCTGCTTTGCTCACAGCGTTGGATTTGTGCAAAATATTCAAATATCTTCTTGTCTGAAACCGCAATGTTGATCGGCACCAAAATTGTCACGTTTGCTCATGACAAAGTCCTTTCTAAGTTTGGTAAAATCTGCGGTTTTTCATTAGAAAACATGGACGCAGCGAGCAAAACAACAGTTTCACGATTGTTATATTTACATATATTAAAGTATAAATCCATACTGCAATACACTAGAGACATGAAACTGACTATAATAGTAGAGGGTAATGTGAAGCAGTGTATGTTTCAAAATGGCTTGTTTTGCTCACATGGTTTGGCGGCCATATTGATAATTGAAAAATGACTTTTCTGACCCATAGCAAGAACAGTGTTGCTCGTGTGCTCTTCAATGCTGGTACAGTTGTGTAATAAAGTAATAGCCGCTAAAATCAAAAGCAGATTATTATTATTATTATTATTATTATTATTATTATTATTATTATTATTATTATTATTATTTTTCTTTCCACCAACAAAACCTTAAAAGTTGCTTAAAATGAAAACCGTTGCACAAAAACGTTTGAAATTTCACAGAGTTGTAGCCACCAATGGTAAACATCTTGTCGGAAACCACTTATCACAGAGTTCTGGAACTTGGTATATGTGGTCAGGGATTGTCCAAGATGCTCGAAATGAAGCTGATTGGTTCAGGGGTATGGCGGCCATTTTGGATAACCTAATTAACACACAAATGTCGTCTTCTCCAAAACCGCCAATCGGATCGAAGCAAAACTTGAAATACATGATCAAAGTGTGGTTTTCTTTAAAGTTTGCCCAAATTAAGTTGCTACAGTAAAAAACACGGCTGCCGTGGGCCAATCAAATTTCAGCATTGCTCAAGTTGCATATATTGAGCAGAAAATGGCAACCAATGGGTGGCAGCCATCAAAATGCTTAAATTTCACAATAACTCCTTGGAAGCTATACAGGTGCTAGTAATAATAATAATAATAATAATAATAATAATAATAATAATAATAATAATAATAATAGTTATGTTATCATAAAAATACAGTATGCTTACCAAATAGGTCTACTTTTTTGAATGTAAGCAGTATTTATTCCAGTTTTGATATGCCTGTCAATAACACAATAAAGTATTGGTCAATAAATATTTTTAAATACAGAAATAAATGATTAAAGGAACGTCGTTTCTGTGTGGTTGCAGGATGCCTGCAAACACTGTGTCAGTGCGGCGGCGCTCCGAGCTTGGGCGCTGGCCCACGGTGAGTCTGGGGGGGATCGGCGAGGAGGATGAGGAGCCCGCCGCTGGGGACTCGCAGGTCGGGACGAAGAGGCAGGAGAGTCGCTGCATGAGCTGGATGAGGAGAGTTTGCCCCTGCGTGTGCAGTCAGAGCGCTGACGACACGACCGACAACAACGGCTCCACGGCAACCAAGGAGGACGACGACAAGCACAGTGTTGCACTGTCAGGTACTGTGTGTACTGTAGTGGTCTTCTTCTTCTTCTTCTTCTTCTTCTTCTTCTTCTTCTTCTTCTTCTTCTTCTTCTTCTTCTTCTTCTTTTTCTTCATCTTTGTATTTATTATTATTATTTTGGTTGTAATTTGTGTGTATATTTGTGCATGTGTGTGTTTATACCACAAGCATGGATATATATATATGGGTATACATTTTGTTATTCCCCTATGCTCTCCCCTCCGCGCCCCTCTCCTCTGCTCTCACCTTCATCCTTTCTCTCCCCTCTCCCTCCCCTCCCCTCTCTTCCTCTCCCCTCCCTGCTCTGGAATGTTGGCCCTAGTCTGAGTCTGAACAGCACAAACAAGACAAGCTTATTTATTACCCAAGACTAAGGGAGCCCCATCACTGGCCTCCCGTTTTGTTTGCACAGACTCCAGTCTTGTTGAAATTCACCCTGAAACAATCAGAAGCAATAACTTAATAACACATAGCCCATTTTATATATTCGTCAGTAGGTTATGTGTTTATGCATCTTGGTATAAGAGATTTCCCTCGTCTCACTGCACACCACCGACCCCTGTGGGCTTGCCTGTCAGCTGCCCAGAACTGCGTTGTCCTCCGAGCTCTGAGGTGGCTGCATGGCGGGCCTGCAGCATGTAAAGAAGCGGGCGGCTGATGGCACACTCTTCGGAGGACAGCGTGTGTTCGTCTTTGCCCCCGCCCCGAGTCAGCGCAGGGGTGGCAGCGGTGAGCTGAGCCTAAAATACAATTGGATATGTCAAATTGGGAGAAAAGTGGAGTAAAATCAATGGACGACTACTAAATTAAAAAAAAAGAAGAGGTCTCATCTCGTGCCGTTCAAACTGTGCCAACTGATTTCTGTTATAACAAGAGACACTTTACACACAAGGTTTTAACTTAGGGTTGTACTCTGGAGCTGCTATTAAACATACAAACCCTTTTAAACTTCAGAATTGTGTTGTCTATACACACTAGATGTACAGAACAGACAGACACCTATAGAGCACTCTGTCTGTCTGTCTGCTATCATGCCGTGGTATGCCATTGAAGATCATTTGAGAAGTTAGCATAAATAAATGAGTGAATCAATAATTCTTCCTTTTCTTCTTCGCAGATCTGATATTATCGGTAAAGAGCGTTGATTTGCTACAATCTCGGTCTGGAATTAACCGGAAGGAGCATCACACAGACGAATTTGAATACGATTACCTAATCCTGCGCCGTGGCCAATCGTTTGTCATGGAAATTGAGTTCTCGCGACCTTTCAACCCTGACACTGACACCATGCACTTGGAACTACAGATTGGTGAGTAGAGACTGGGAAATTATTGCAAACATCATAACAAGATGAGGGGGCTTGCTTTTAAAAGCACTAGTCCAAGGTGGCTAGATAGCGGAAATGTCTTTATGTTAGTAGGAGACAGCGCTATCTAGTGCACAGTTAGTGTATTGCCAACGAAACAAACTTGATCCAAAGTGTCAGATCACTAGATCACTTAATTCAATAAAGATTTTTCAAGACTACAGATATTTATGACAGGCAGCTGAACCGATGAGCAGCAATTAAAACACAATATTTGACTATTTGCAATAGAAATATAAGGAGGCAAAATAAATCAATCTAGCCTGTGTTACACATGTAACAGCTCCTGAACTCACAGTCAGAGCAACACAGACAAAAAATTAAAATCATATTTGAGTGATGTAATAATGAGAAGCACTCAGACAGATTGCAAACATAACACGCTAAAGGGACAGTAAAAAACAATAAGAAACTACAAGCTTGAATTCTTTAGAGATGTCAGAGGGGCGAGCTGTTACAACATAGAAATACTGAACTTTGAGCTACAACATTGAAAAATACTGCTTGTGGAAACATTGGTCCTCACCTTAAAACTGCCCTTAAGTTGCGTCTTCAGTCAACTTTTGACCCACTTTCAATTTTTATAAACAGCAATTCCTGATTTCAGTTCCCCAATTGAGTTTGAAGACTGCATCAGCAGGCTGTCTCATGACTGTGTTCATTTCTCAAAAACTACCAGGCACTTCCTGGCACAGAATAATGCGTTCATTCTGAACTGAGAGCGCCAGACAGCCACACAAAAATATGTGCACTGCATTATAGCACCGGCGTTACTTGATAACTACGGTCATACGGGTGTTGCATTGCACACATTCCAACACATAGCTGGAGAAGCGCTTATCTCATTGTCATGAAAAAGAGTGAATGGATCCCTCAAGACACATTGTGAGTCTAGGACATGTTAAGGCTGTGATCAAGGCAAGTGGGGTTTCGACCTGATATTAGGGACAGGTCCTAATAAGGGAATCTTATTATAATCTCGTGTGACTTATTAAACTCATAATGCAGTTAAGAATTACTCAAACTGTTATGCAATGGGAGTCGTGGTGAGAGGCAGGAAAGGAACAAAGGGAGTGACAGAATGGTAAGATTGAGGTGCCCAGGACATGGTCACAATATGGGAGCAGTTGTCTGCAGTGTGTGGGTAGCAGTGGAAGAGTGGAGGCCTAATTTTAACCTGGGGTGTCTGGTTGCATCAATTCAGGCACAAGGTCATGTTTCAAAATGCAGTCTATCTATAGAGATTGCTTTCTAGATATACAGACAGCCCCCCGGGCTTCAATCTGCATAGTTTTATATATTATACAGCAACACCAAACATGATTCAGACAGCCCCCCTGAGCTTCAATCTGCATAGTTTTATATATTATACAGCAACACCAAACACGATTCAGACAGCCCCCCCTGAGCTTCAATCTGCATAGTTTTATATATTATACAGCAACACTAAACATGATTCAGACAGCCCCCCTGAGCTTCAATCTGCATAGTTTTATATATTATACAGCAACACCAAACACGATTCAGACAGCCCCCCTGAGTTTCAATCTGCATAGTTTTATATATTATACAGCAACACCAAACACGATTCAGACAGCCCCCCTGAGTTTCAATCTGCATAGTTTTATATATTATACAGCAACACCAAACATGATTCAGACAGCCCCCCTGAGTTTCAATCTGCATAGTTTTATATATTATACAGCAACACCAAACACGATTCAGACAGCCCCCCTGAGCTTCAATCTGCATAGTTTTATATATTATACAGCAACACCAAACACGATTCAGACAGCCCCCCTGAGTTTCAATCTGCATAGTTTTATATATTATACAGCAACACCAAACACGATTCAGACAGCCCCCCTGAGTTTCAATCTGCATAGTTTTATATATTATACAGCAACACCAAACACGATTCAGACAGCCCCCCTGAGTTTCAATCTGCATAGTTTTATATATTATACAGCAACACCAAACACGATTCAGACAGCCCCCCTGAGCTTCAATCTGCATAGTTTTATATATTATACAGCAACACCAAACACGATTCAGACAGCCCCCCTGAGCTTCAATCTGCATAGTTTTATATATTATACAGCAACACCAAACACGATTCAGACAGCCCCCCTGAGCTTCAATCTGCATAGTTTTATATATTATACAGCAACACCAAACATGATTCAGACAGCCCCCCTGAGCTTCAATCTGCATAGTTTTATATATTATACAGCAACGCTAAACACGATTCAGACAGCCCCCCTGAGTTTCAATCTGCATAGTTTTATATATTATACAGCAACACTAAACACGATTCAGACAGCCCCCCTGAGCTTCAATCTGCATAGTTTTATATATTATACAGCAACACCAAACACGATTCAGACATCCCCCCTGAGCTTCAATCTGCATAGTTTTATATATTATACAGCAACACTAAACATGATTCAGACAGCCCCTCTGAGTTTCAATCTGCATAGTTTTATATATTATACAGCAACACTAAACATGATTCAGACAGCCCCCCTGAGCTTCAATCTGCATAGTTTTATATATTATACAGCAACACCAAACACGATTCAGACACCCCCCTGAGCTTCAATCTGCATAGTTTTATATATTATACAGCAACACTAAACATGATTCAGAGATTCCTCCTGAGTTTTACTTTGCATTCTAATAGTCACACGCCTTGTGGTTTCCCATTCAAACTGAAAACTAGTCATTAGATTGAACCCACTCATAAACTTTGAACTCCCATATGGTTTTAAAAATAGTTTTTCCAACACAGTGTTTCTCAGTTGTGATCTTAAAACTAATATAAAACATTATGGGACACTTTTATAAGGGTTAGTAAACCATGGTTTGTTTTTTTTAAGAATAAATTATATTGTCAGGAATGTGTGGCTCTGTCTGTCTGCAGCTTTAATGAAACTTAATTCTCGCAGAGTGTAGTAAACTAACACACACATCAATAAAAAAGGAATTATATTGTTGTGTCATACTGGACTGCACAGGTACTCAGTAGTAATTAATAGTCTGACTGTGGGGCTGGCATTTTTCAAGAAGATTATCTGGTAGTTGAAGAGTTAAGTCTGTGAAATTCCTGAGAGGCTTGAAGGGGAAAAATATTTGCCTGGAGAGGCCAGCATACCTTGCACTGAGCTGAGAGAACGAGAGGAGAGTCAGCAGCCAGAGAATATTTCAGCAGTAATGTAGAGCTGAGCCCACTTAACAAATTAACTGTACCCTTCACAAATGATCTTCAATGGCAATGCAGACAGACAGCGGCACTGCAATGGCTCTGTATTACACTACAATGGTAGCACAAGTATAGGGCAGCTGCAATGGAGCGAGGCTGGTAGAATGGGACCACAGTGTGCTGACTATACCCTCAATGATCTTCAACGGCAATGCAGACAGACAGCGGCACTGCAATGGCTCTGTATTACACTAAGGGGCAATGGTAGCACAAGTATAGGGCAGCTGCAATGGGGCGAGGCTGGTAGAATGGGACCACAGTGTGCTCACTATACCCTCAATGATCTTCAATGGCAATGCAGACAGACAGCGGCACTGCAATGGCTCTGTATTACACTAAGGGGCAATGGTAGCACAAGTATAGGGCAGCTGCAATGGGGCGAGGCTGGTAGAATGGGACCACAGTGTGCTCACTATACCCTCAATGATCTTCAACGGCAATGCAGACAGACAGTGGCACTGCAATGGCAATAATGGTTCTGTAGCTTCTGAGAAAGGTGAAAGGCAAGTGAATTAATCTCTGCCTGTGCAATGGAACCTTATATTAATAATAGTAATAATAATAGCAGCAGTTATTCATTTTTGAAAAATATTTATTTTTCTTTCCAGGTCCACTGCCACAGGTGTCAAAGGGCACACATGTCATCATTCCATTGGTCGAGGAGCTGGAAGACAACCGATGGGAAGCCAAAATTGTGCAGAGGGTGGGGTCTAAGATTAAACTGTCTGTCAGCTCTCCGGTGACAGCTGTGATTGGCCGGTACAAGTTTGCTGTGGCCACTCACAGCCCGGGGGGAGACTTCAAGATGGAACACAACCCCAAGAACGACATCACCTTTCTGTTCAACCCCTGGTGCGAAAGTAAGTGCTTTCCCCGCTGCAATGAGGCTCAGTTTTATTTGGGAGATTGGTTCCTACCTAACAATCAGAGCAAGAAAAAAAAAGAAAGACAAAAGAAAGATTGAGACTTGGTTTTATTGTTGTGTGTGTGTGTGTGTGTGTTTTACTGATTTAGTCTCACAGTTGGGCATGTTTGTGCGTTGCTAATATATTAGTTTTTCTTGGAACGATTTTGAAAGTTCAAATTCCTGGAAGAGTTGTTTTTCCAGCTTGGCCCTCAAAGCCATTTCCTTTCTCACACTGTTTTATGTATCTGCTTCTGAATTTCTAGATAAGACACACACAGCAAAAAAACTTGAATAGCAGTTTGGGTCTGAAGTATCACAGCTGTCTTAATGTACTCTCTTTGCACAGATTACTCACTTTGTCTAGCTGTTACAGTCATCCCATCCTGTTTAAAGCAAACCCTGTTATCTCTATAGAGCTCTCAAACATGTCTCTAAGTGCAGCTGGAAGACCAGAGTGCACCTATTAGCCTGCTCCCCTCCTCTAACACTCTGCCCCCCCTCCTCCAACACTCTGCCCCCCCTCCTCCAACACTCTGCCCCCCTCCTTCAACACTCTGCCCCCCTCCTCCAGTTGTTAATTAATCTGTAAACATTTTGTCTAATAGTTAAAAGTGCATATACAGGATCATTTTAAATCTGCATTTTATATTATCTAAATAAATATACATTCTGCGTGACAAAATGGGCAATTTTAAATTAACTGTACAAATTATACACAAAATAGCTATTCCCACTATTTTGTATTTCCATTTGGCTGCAGCTCGCTGGTGACCTTTAAGCTTTTCAATGAGATATGCGTTCATTAATGACCTTGTCAACTCCATTTCAAAGCATGAACGGGTTGATTTCATTAACACAATTCGTTTGAATATCACTGGCGCTAAAGCTCTTGTTACTATACCACGAGTTCGATACAATAACGCTGTTTTTTGAAAGTCCTGTCCTAGATCTCTTAAATTGCCACACCTAGCTAGATCGCAGTATCTCAGCAGCTGCTCCACACACAAAGCTTCCAGAAAACATAAATAAGGTTGAAACTGAGTTCAGCAATCCCCATTGTTTAACAAATATAACAAACACAAAAAATATATAAATTAGCAGCGATCTGATTAGAACTGTGTATTCTCTCTGCAAAAACATCAGTACGAACAGAGCCGCTGTATTGAAAGGCTCTGAAGAGGCTGCAGGCTGCACTATATTGCGTACAGACTCCTAACACTTTCTTTCTATTCCCCCCCCCCCAAAAAATATTTTCTCCTCATCCCCTTTCGCCCTTCTCATTCTGCCAGCTTGCTGCCACACAGTCAGGCATCTCTGGGCTTCTGGTTTAATCTGGGTTTTCTACCAGTCTCAGTTGGTTGTTGGGTGTCACTAATTCAGTATTTTTTTAGGCCCTGCCTGTGTTTTGGGTGAAATTCTTGTTCAGGGAACTGGTTTGGAATCTGATTTGTACTGAGTTTTAATTTGTTCTGCCTCAGTATGAATTGTTCTGGTTCACCGAGGCAAATCCTAACGTTTGGAACAATTTTCACAAAGACTGTATAAATCACAGTCTTTAATTCCAGCATTACCTTTTGCATTGCTACTGGACGGGACACAGTTTAGCTCCCTTTGAGATTGCTCTGTATAATATTGTGTCTGCATCTTGTTTTTCAGATGACACAGTGTTTATGGATAATGAGAAATTCTTAAAGGAATATGTCCTAAATGAGACCGGGAAAATTTACTACGGGACTGAAAAACAGATCGGAGCTCGAACCTGGAACTTTGGACAGGTCTGTGTGTCTGTCTGTATGTCTACATGGCTGCGTGTTGGTGTGTCTGTCCGTCTGTCTACACATCCTGCTGACTGTGAGGAATTACATGCTGTGTAGTTCTATACATATTTAGATGCTGTGTTTCAATACAGTACAAGTACCTATCTGCCTGTCTGTCTGTCTGTCCATTTGTGTCTTTCTGTGCGTCTGTCTGTCTGTCCATGTGTCTGTCTGGGTGTCTCTCTGTCCTCTCTCTCTCTGTGTTGCAGTATATATATATATCTGTCCTCTCTCTCTGTGTTGCTGTGAATATATCTCTGTCTCTCTATCCTCTCTCTCTTCAGTTTGATGCCGGTGTTCTAGAGGCCTGCCTCTTTATTCTGGATCGGAGTGGGATGCCTCACGCTGGAAGGGGGGACCCAGTCAATGTGGTTCGAGTCATCTCTGCCTTGGTAACAATTGTTGCATTTTTATACTTTTTATTCTGAGCTGCAGTTCCGGTACAGAGTGAGGGGGCGCTGTCTCTTGCTTACGATATAGAAAACCAAGCAAAGCAAAGTGTTCTTGTAGCCGAAGTGTTCTTTAAGACGGAGTAGACCAACAGACACAATATGAATGAATCAAGATTGAAGGCATGCACAAAATGATTTAACAGAATGGTGAAGCAACTAACCAGAACGGGAAACGTCAAATAGCTCATGCGATGACAAGTCACATTTGAAAAGACTGAACAAACCATTTTAAGTTTGATGATGATGAGTTTTCAGGTTACACAACAGAACTGCATCCGTTGTGAACGATTCAGTATCGGTGCCAAAAAGGTGTTCTTTTAAGCGAAGCTCCTGTTCCTTTAGGTAGAGCATTCGAAATGGAAAAAATTGGTTTCCCCACAAGGGTGTTCTCTTAGCCAAAGTGTTCTCTTAGGAGGTGTTCCATATACGCGGAGACTACTGCAGTAGTGGTACTAGGAGTTTTATTATTGTCATTATTATTATTATTATTATTATTATTACACATTTCTGTTATTCTGAGCTGCAGTTCTCTGTTGTGCCTGTACGGAGTGAGAGGGCGCTCTCTCTTGCTTACTGTATTTTATTTATAGTATTATTATTAGTAGCAGTAGTCATAGCAGCAGCAGTGTTATTGCTCTTATTATGATTCTCAGCTGCAGTTCCTGGACGCTCCCTCCTGCTCATTGCATTACTGTTCTCACCCACCTCTCCCAGGTGAACTCAGTGGATGATGATGGAGTCCTGGTTGGGAACTGGTCAGGTGATTACTCGTTGGGCACAGCTCCCACAGCCTGGTCCGGCAGTGTGGACATCCTGACCCAGTACCATCGCAAGGGGGGCGAGCCGGTCGCATACGGGCAGTGCTGGGTCTTCTCAGGAGTCACCACCACTGGTTTGTATTTATTTTCATTTTTATGAGTAGTATCTCAAAGCATCATCATCTTCAACATCATCATAATAGAAATGCAGCAATATAAAAGTGACATTAAAACCCACTAAGACAATAAAGCTATTTTATAAAAGTACATTTTCAATCTTGACTTCAAAACTGCAATGGTCCCGGCTTCCCTGACAGACGCAGGCAGAACGTTCCACATTGTTACAATTTACAAGAAAAAGCCCTGATTTTTGTTGACCCTAGGTCAGTCTGACTGCCTGTCTGTGTGCCTGTCTGCCTGTCTCTGTCGATATGTGTCTCTCCGTCTGCCTGCCTTTCTGTCTCTGTGTGTGTGTGTGTGTCTGTGTGTGTGTGTGTGTGTGTGTGTGTGTCTCTGTGTGTGTGTGTGTGTGTGTGTGTGTGTGTGTGTGTGTGTGTGTGTGTGTGTCTCTGTGTGTGTGTGTGTGTGTGTGTGTGTGTGTGTGTGTGTCTCTGTGTGTGTGTGTGTGTCTGTGTGTGTGTGTGTGTGTGTGTGTGTGTGTGTGTGTGTGTGTGTGTGTGTGTGTGTGTGTGTGTGTGTGTGTGTGTGTGTGTGTGTGTGTGTGTGTGTGTGTGTGTGTGTGTGTGTGTGTGTGTGTGTGTGTGTGTGTGTGTGTGTGTGTGTGTGTGTGTGTGTGTGTGTGTGTGTGTGTGTGTGTGTGTGTGTGTGTGTGTGTGTGTGTGTGTGTGTGTGTGTGTGTGTGTGTGTGTGTGTGTGTGTGTGTGTGTGTGTGTGTGTGTGTGTGTGTGTGTGTGTGTGTGTGTGTGTGTGTGTGTGTGTGTGTGTCTGTGTGTGTGTGTGTGTGTGTGTGTGTGTGTGTGTGTGTGTGTGTGTGTGTGTGTGTGTGTGTGTGTGTGTGTGTGTGTGTGTGTGTGTGTGTGTGTGTGTGTGTGTCTCTGTGTGTGTGTGTGTGTCTCTGTGTGTGTGTGTGTGTGTGTGTGTGTGTGTGTGTGTCTCTGTGTGTGTGTGTGTCTGTGTGTGTGTGTGTGTCTCTGTGTGTGTGTGTGTGTGTGTGTCTCTGTGTGTGTGTCTCTGTGTGTGTGTGTGTGTGGAGTGTCTGGAGTCAGAATCACAGCTCTCACAGTGTGCTCCTCTCTCCCCCTGTCTCTCCCTGCAGTGCTGCGTTGTTTAGGGATCCCCACGCGCAGCGTCACCAATTTCTGCTCGGCTCACGACACGGACGTGTCTCTCACCATGGACGTCTACTTCAATGAGAAGATGGAGCCCCTGGAGGAGCTCAACCTGGACTCCATCTGGTCAGTACCGCAGGCCTTGCTACCAGTCCAGTCTGTTTACTGCCTTCTTGCTGCTGTCACTCAAGCATTAACAGAACAGGAACAAGATCAGCTACACTGTAGCCCCTCAAACTGCCCTATAACACAGACCCTAATACCCTACCAAGTACCTATACCCTCTGTCCTATACACTGTGCCCTACCCCTATCCCAAATTCCCTACACAATATACCATACTCCCTTTACCGTATCCTCTATACCCTTCCCCCAATAGCCTCTACCCTACCCTATATCTCTTACCCCCTGTGCCCTGTGCTGGTCATGGTGCTGATGCCGGTGTTCTGATGCTTTGGTAGTTTCAGGATCTTGTGTACTATGGGTGGAGTGAGTGCCGGGTGGGTGGAAGTCCACGTGTCTGTGTGTGTGGTGGTGCTGTGGGTGTTCATGGTTGCTTGATATGAATGCTGGGTGGTAGTACTGCTGTGCTGATATGTGATCTGTTGTGTTGTATCTAAATTTACCACAGGAACTTCCATGTGTGGAATGACTGTTGGATGGCTCGACCAGACCTGCCCCCGGGGATGGGGGGCTGGCAGGCAGTGGACGCGACGCCCCAGGAGACGAGCCAGGGGACCTTCTGCTGCGGCCCCTCCTCCATCGTGGCAATCCGTAACGGACTGGTGTATTACACCCACGACACACCCTTCATATTCGCAGAGGTGTGGACACAATACGCAGTGCTACTTCATCCTGCACCCCTGCACACTGCACACTGCACCCTGCACACTGCACACTGCACACTACACCCCTGCACTGCACCCTGCACCCTGCACCCTGCACCCCTGCACACCACACACTGCACCCTGTACCCTGGTGTACTACACTCACAACACATACCCTGTAGCCTCTTCCCTCCCCTGTCTTGTGTACAGATGTCCTGTATTCTCTAACCGATCAGTGGACACTGACAGGTGCACACCAAGTTGCAATCGGAGGTAATAGGATCTATACATACGGGTAATATCACAGCCGCTCCTGGTCCTAGAACTCTTTCGTATTCAGCTTTATCGCTGACTGGCTGGAAGGTCCTCAGCACTGTAACAGACTCTCTCCTGATTCTCACGACAGGTAAACAGTGATAAGATCTACTGGCAGCGGCAGACGGATGGCTCCTTCACCAAGGTGTTCACTGAGAAGAAGGCAGTGGGGCACTACATCAGCACCAAGGCAGTGGGGTCTGAGGAGAGGGAGGACATCACTGACTTGTACAAGCACCCCGAGGGTGAGAGAACAGAGAGAAGGTCTAGCAGTACAGGGCTGAGTCAGCCCAGGACTATAGAACATCAAAGTACATTAGAGTACTGTGCAGTATATTCTGATATAGCATAGCACAGTATGTTGTAATATAGAACAATACAGCATAGGATATTGTACGGGATGTTATTAAATCTCTCTCTCTGTCTCTCGGGTTGCTAGGCAGCGAGGAAGAGCGCATTGCCGTGGAGACGGCCTGTCGCTACGGCACCAAGCCTGATGTGTACTCGATCCGCCAGGTGGCGGACGTCAGCGTGGAGGTCAGCACTGATGGGGCGGAGCTACAGATGGGCCAAGACGCCTCAATCCGAATCACCTTGAGGAACAAGAGCCAATCCGCACGCAGCGTGGTGCTGCACGGCCAGATCGCAGTCATGTACTACACTGGGGTTATCAAGGCAACCGTCAAGAAGGACACCATCAACACGGACCTGCTGCCTGGCGAGGGTAAGAAACTGGAGCCATACATACTGGGGTTTGTACATAAGAACATAAGAACATAAGAAAGTTTACAAACGAGAGGAGGCCATTCGGCCCATCTTGCTCGTTTGGTTGTTGGTAGCTTGTTGATCCCAAAATCTCATCAAGCAGCTTCTTGAAGGATCCCAGGGTGTCAGCTTCAACAACATTACTGGGGAGTTGATTCCAGACCCTCACAATTCTCTGTGTAAAAAAGTGCCTCCTATTTGTACACAGAGCGGACCCTGCGGCAGAGCCAGAATGGCGCCTGTCATTAAATTACTCCTCTAGGACAGAGGTAACATTAGCGAGGGCAGCAGAGAAACCAAGACTGGAGGACACAGTCGGAACTTAAGTGGAGATAGACTAGAGGGAAGGAGACTCTTCTTCTCACAGAGAGTGGTGAGGGGATGGAATGGGTTACCTTGGGTTATCTGGTCATGTTGTTGATGCAGAATCACTGAGATCGATCAGCTACTAGGAGCCAGACGAGCTCTGATGGGAGGAATGTGTGTGTGTGTGTGTGTTATTGACTGCGTTATTGACTGTGTTCTGTGCTCGCTCACACAGAGAAGACAGTGAAGTGGGTCCTGACGTACTCGGACTATCAGGACCAGCTGGTGGACCAGGCTGCTCTCATGGTGACTGTGGCGGGTCGGGTCAGCCAGTCCGGTCAGGTTCTGGTCACTCAGCATGCATTCAGACTGCGGACTCCAGACCTGCAGATCCAGGTACCAGCCAGGCACAGGAAAACCAGAGCAATAGTGCACTGAATTTTTATATATATATATATATATATATATATATATATATATATATATAATGTAAGTACGGATGACCGACTGGCGAGTGAAAGTTCATCCTTACACACACAGAGCCAGACACAGTCTGTGTCTTGTAATAAAATTAAATAGCGCTTTAGTCTCATGGCATTCTGGGAAATGTAGTGCCTGTAATCCCTCCTGGACTACAATCTTTCTCCTTCCCCTGTCTGCCACTATATATATATATATATGTAAATATATATAAATGTTGTTAATGCACTGTGCTATTGCACTGAATTATGTATAAATGTATAGTGTGTTACTGCACTGTGATATTGTGCTGTAATATGCAATCCATGCCTATTACACATTCAATAGCGTTGAGTTAAGAAATACGAAAGGTTCAGTGTCAGTTGTTTCTGCTAGAAGTCTTCTCAATGTCTGCAATGCGCTGCACTTTTCTCCTCCAGCCTGAAGGCAGTGCTTTGGTGGGTCAGAAGATGCAAGCCAAAATCATCTTCACCAACCCGCTGCCCAGAACACTGACGAGCGCAGTGATCAGTGTGGAAGGGCCGGGCCTGCAGACCCCCAAGAGAATCAACATCGGGTAAGAGAAGCAGCTGTCAGTCAGTGTGTGTATATATATATATGTGTGTGTGTGTGTATATATATATGTGTGTGTGTGGGTGTGTGTGTGTGTGTGTGCAAAACAATGTGTTCAAATAGACCCAGAAACATGCCTATGCTGTAATTCAGTCCACACTACAAATAGGACACAATGCCTATTGATCAATCAGTGATTGTTTAATTGAGGCATGGCAAAATAGAAGCCGACAATCAATAACCAATTAATCAAATGAGTGGACTGATCTCTGCTTTCTGTGTGTGTGTGTCTGACTGTCTGATGAATCACTAACCGATAAGAGCCAGTACGCATTGTCTGTCTGTCTGTCTGTCTCTCAGCTCCTCTCCTCTCATCTTTTAATATTTTCTACCTCCCCCCCCCCAGCGATGTGGCACGTCACTCTACAATCACCCTGACAGAAACGTTTGTTCCTGCCAAATCTGGTCCTCGCAAGCTCATCGTCAACCTGCACTGCAGGCAGCTGACCCAGGTTCACGGTTTCGCAGAGGTCATGGTTCAAGACGAGTGAAAAAAACGAACGAAACTTTGAAAGGTTTAGAGGTGTGTGTGAAGCTGTTTCCCAGGGTCTGCCATTTTGTTTCCAGGTTTCTCTTTAGTTTAGACAGAATGCTGATTCTGCATGAGCCAAGATGGCAGCACTTTCTCTTAATCAATGCCTTTTTTCTTTCAATTAATCAATCTTTTATTTTTACATAGTGCCTTTCATAAAGAATTGCCTCAAAGCACTAAACAGGTGAAAAGAAATGAAAACAAAAACATATTTTTTAAGACAAAATACAGAAATGAAAATACTTAAAAACAGTACAAACAAGTAATAAATACATAATATTCAAAATTTACCTGACAACAAATGATTCAAGAACGATAAAAATAAACAGCCAATCAGAACTGTGCAGAACTCAGAATCTGCCTAGTAACAAGGAAGGTGGCACCAGTAGCAAGGAGATGCACAAAAAAAATTAAAATAAAACACAGTTTTAATACTATTGAAACAGCCGGAGTTAGTTTAATTAGTCTGGATAATAGTTCTTTCACTAAAACACAGCTATTTAATGAACGCTGTATACCAGTTTTGCCATAAAACTAAATATTTTTCAACATTTCAGACAGCTAGTTGTCTGGAAAATAGGAGCCATAATATAACGTTTTTTTTTTTTTTTAATAATCAGTAAAAAATATATCTTTTCATTTGAATGAATGTAAGGTTTACACAAATAAATGGCGAGAAAGTTGAAATATATCAATTTAAACTGCAGTTAAACTACCCACAGTATTAAAAAGCAATAATTTACTGTTGATGAAGGACATTATAAATTCGTTTTTGTATGTGTTTTCTATGTAATATTATGTAGAACTGTGATCTGTTCAAAACATTATTTAAGATGTGTAATGTATGATTTAATATGTTTTTCAATAATATTGTATCTTTATATTTTTCATAAATTCTACTTGACAAATTACCCAAACAAAAGTTGGATAACTACTTCCTGTGCTGTAGGTCAAACTTAATCCAGTATCTCCAGCACAATAGAAGGGTCCCCCTGGTAATGTCACTGGTGCTAATAAGAGGCAAAGCCTGAGTTTGCACTTCTTTAAAAGAGATACAATATTTACAGCAAATAGATTGCTCAGAAAGGAGTTGCTCAAAATGTATTATTGATTTGTGGAAAAAAACATTTTTTAATTATACAAGACTGTCTCTCTTTATAAGACGAATAGAAGTGAATCTGTCCTGTCGACCCCCCTTTCCCTTATAGTATAAGACTAACTAAATACATTTTATTTTTTATTTTATAAAAACAAATGTATTAAAGAAAGAGTAATGTGGTACATTTCTAATAACTGACATTACATGTGCCAGTGGGGTAGGTAGTTTGGGTGCCAACAGCTGAAAATAACAACCTTTGGAGAATGTAGACAAACTGGACAGCAAGGTGCTGGCTACGATGTGGATGAACGTAGTAAACTAACACAGACACCAAGAAGGAACTATAGTGTAGTGTCAAACTGAACGGGATTGTGGGACTGTTTAACTACTTATTAATAAAAGCAATTGGTCAATTTTTTGCCTGCGTTTGATCCAGTAAAGTTGTTGTGTTTATTTTTTCACACAATTAATTGATTTCAAAGTATTAAAATAAAACACTCTGGCTGATCCAGGCTGCATTGCACATGTCTCTGTGGCAGGGCAACTACAACTGAAACGCAGCTCCTGACCACTAGATGGCGCTGAAATGTAATGTATTTGCAACCACAGAGCACACCCCTCACCTCCAGTCACAGGAATTAGAAAGATATGAGAAGTGCTAGATACTTGCAATGTGTGACCTCTACTGTGCACCACCATGAAATACAGCGATATTCTTAACTATATAGCACCCCTTAGTGGTCATGATTGACTGTGTCACCTCCCTTTCAATACCTAGGAGAAGAGGAACCCTAGGAAATAAATCTAAGTACAAGGAAGGCACTGTTTAAATAATGTTTATTACCTATGTGGACACACAGACCAAAATAAGATTATTATAATTAGCCACACAAATAGAATCAAACAAAAGCAGTTTTAACAATGTAGCATAAGACAGCAACCAATTATGTTGAATGGTAACACCCAGGATGTTGTTGAAAGCAGCCTGTCCTCAACAGCCTGAAGAATATCAGAAACCACCATGTGCAAATTAAATATTAAAATCCCAAAGAGAAAACAACAATCTATAGTTAACGAGCAAAACCAAATCATCTAAGCGAACGAATCACAGTGTGCAGATCAATATGCAAAAGACAAGAAAGAAAACACCCTGGCAGACAGACTGCCACAAGAATCACCACAAGACAGAAGACGTGTCGCTGTTTATTAATGTAATTGAAAAGACAAGCACTGTTATATTACTGGAGTAAAAGGTTGAAATAGATTGCAAGTCTCCCCTGGGTGGCTGCGATCCCTTGCTTCCTGGTTGCGTCTGCTGGCTGATCGCGTTCATCAAATCAGATCCTGTTGTTGGGGGTTTAGTGTAGAATGTGTTAAAAAAACCACATTCTACACTAAACCCCCTCCCCACCCCAAGAAGGACCCCAGAGGCTGAATTAATTCAATAACAGGTGAAGGTTTGTCCAGTAAGGTTATAATAGAATCTGAGACTGACCCCCATGCCCACACAGTCCCCTGCACTGCACTAATAATCCCTGCTGATTTGAGAGGAACAGCAGCAATGACATGACTCTCTACTGTCTGTACCGGAGAACAGACCTGACTGCTGATTTCCACCAGTACCGTACAGTACATTGCAATGCCATACAACACAATACAACTTCACTGTTGCAGGAATTCAAGGCTAGTTTTCTTTCATCCAACAGGGGTATAGATAGCCCCCTTACCTTTTTTGGACGTTTGCAATCATTCTGAGTGGTGGTTGTTGCATTAACTCAAACACTGTTTTTTAATCTCTGCGTTGCTTTGACTGAATTCAGGATTAAATGAAAAGAACAAACCTTTTTTTTCTTTTTTTATGTAAATTTGATTTATTAACAAAAGCTTCTCGTCACAAATCAACAGAACCTGGATGAAATACGAACAAACGGAACCAGAAATGAAATCCGTCCCCTCCAAAAGTCACTCGACCGGACCACTTTGCCAGGGCTGGTATACTGTGATGTTTATTTTTTTTTTCCTGAACCTGAAAGAAACAGAAAGGTAACAATCAGACAGGCTATTTTTATTTTTTAAAATAACATAGTTGTGGCCAATGGTTTTTGCCGCTGTTCTCTCCCCAGTTTGCAATGCCCAGTTATTATTTTTATCCAGGTTCACCACTGCAGCCCCCCGGGGGACTCGAGCAACAGAGGATAAACCACCATACCCATTAAACACTCACAGTACTAAATATAGAAACAGTAAAAGAAACGCCGATTTCAATGGCAAACGTTTCAAGTCTTTTTTTAATGTCTTCTGATTTTCCTAATATTCATGTCTTACCTGTTTAATGACCTCTCTACTGCATTTCTTCTTACATCATTATTTACCAGGCTCCTCTGTCTGTCTGTCTGTCTGTCTGTCTGTCTGTCTGTCTGCTGTCTGTCTGCACTACCTACCCACCAGATTGGAACCCAGGCCTCCAGAGAAAGGTGGAAAGCATTACATTAATTAATCATATTGCTAGCCAGAAGCTGTTAAAGCTGGACTCCAGCTAAATTCACTGCTGCTGTGCATTGTAACTGCTTGCCAGTCGTCACTTCACAGCTTCACTCACTGTACCTGTGACGTGGGCGTGGTCTGGAGGGCTCAGCCAATGAAATTGACGACCACCAGGTGCAGGACTGTGTGAGCGAACAGGAAGTCAGCAAACGCACGTTCCGGGGAGATCCCCAGGAATTCCCCCTTGTTGTTGGGGTTTACCTGGATACGAAGACACACTGTGAGAGAGACAGAGAGGAGAGTTAATAGTTAATTTCAGAGTACAAAGGTAATAAAGAGACAAGAGCCTCTGAACACTTTAAAGTAGTTGAAGGGTTAAGATCCTGAGTTGTAAAAGTGTGTGTCACTTTATAAGTACGGACACATTACCCTCAGAAATAACAGCAAAATGATCTGAAATGGTAAGACTGGTAACTTTAAATTCCATAGCATTTAGGTTGTGCGAAATTACTAAACCTAACGTGTGTCCATGACTAGAAGTGGGACCTGTAATATGCTGGGCACAGTCTAAAGAGTCAAATAAATTCAGAAAGGCTTGAGCACTTGTCTGATTCAACATCTACATGAATGTTAATCACCCAACAGAAAAACTCCATCACAGTTGGAAGAAAGGAAAGACACAAAGATAAAAATTCATTTCACGATACACAAAACCAATGTACACAGATAATACTGATTAAAACGATAAATAATCCTTGTTTAATATTAAGGTCAGTTATCAATTGTAGCAAGTCCACCTCCTCTCTCACTAGTAGGAGAAGGAGCAGTGTGGAGGGGATGCCTCAATGAGACATTATCATCTACCACAAGCCAGGTTTTGGTGCGAGACAACATACTAAGCTTTCGATCTACAATAATCATACATTAATGGTGCTTTACTGGACAGTGATCTAAGATTAAAGAACGCCAAATGAAGATTATTACACTGATGTGATTTTATTTGGCCAGTAATAATTGGGATATGGATAAGGTTACAACAAACTCCACTGGTTCTATTAAAAGGTAATACCTAGTAACAGGTATTTATAGTGATCGAAATCAAAAAATTCAACAAACCTTCCATTCTCTATATACACTTTATTAAGATACTGGATTGCCCTGGTGTGGGGCAAGTTCTCCTGATATACCCTGGGTCCCTCGATTACTCTGGAAGGCTGAATCCTCACTTTCAATAAGATCATGTCCTGGGATGGTAATAAGACTCCCAGTCTGATCCATTGCTGGTTTTACCATGCGTTAATAAGACACACTTGGGCTTGTTACCTGGGTACTGGCTAATGAAGCTCTTGGTAAAGCCTGGAATGGGCAAACTACTGCAACACGAGTCTGAAAAAGACCCTTCAACCCCTTTCCTGCCAGAATATAATCCCCTACCCACATAATACTAGCTTCTTACCTGCGAGGATGAAGCAGCCGACACACGATATGAACCCGGACAGGAATGAATTGAAGGGGAAAGTTCCCACCAGCAGGCAGTACAAGAACTGCATCGCTCCGGTCAGCACAATGTACAGCATATAGGCGTCCACCAACTTCAGCTTGTTCGGCGTGGAGCCGCCGTATTCATGCAAAAACCGAGAAATTACACAAAGCACCGAGTTAGACATCTTCTTCTTTTTTTTTTTGTTTTGTTTTTTAGGGGGTCAGAAAGTGAACCGACAGGTGAATCCCGAATCCAGAGCAGGAGACAGACGTGGCTCAGCGCACAGGAAGACGGCGTCGCACTCAAATCCTTCCCGTCCATGCCTCGTTCACACTTGTTCCGTTATTATTATTATTATTATTATTATTATTATTATTATTATTATTATTATTATTATAGGACGCCCTTACCCAACATAAAATACATCTCAATAAATAATTACAGTACAGTTATAAGATACAAAACACAATGACTTCAGTCCTAATAAGAGCAAATACAAAACACAGTGCGATTTGATATCGGGGCAATTCTTACACCAGGGTTTAGTTACTTGTGTAAGTGCAATACAAAATATTACAGATTGGAGTAAGTGCAGGATGAAATACAGTAAAACAGGGCGCAGGGAAGTGCAAATTAAAGTGCATTAAAGGCAGAGAGCTATATTGTCCCGAAGGGAAAAGAGTCGAGTTTTCCAGGTGTTGTCTGAGGAGGCGCCGGAGGGTGTTCAGGGACTGGGCAGTCCTAGGAAGGTCGTTCCTCCGATGCGGGGCGAGGGTGGAGGAGGAGCGGGCTCTGGAGGCAGGGGAGCGTGGAGGAGGTACGGCCAGCTCTAGATCAGGCGGGGTGGAGAGATGAGGGTCTGGGGGTAGGGAGATGAGGGTCTGGGGGCAGGGAGAGATGAGGGTCTGGGGGCAGGGAGAGATGAGGGTCTGGGGGCAGGGAGAGATGAGGGTCTGGGGGCAGGGAGAGATGAGGGTCTGGGGGCAGGGAGATGAGGGTCTGGGGGCAGGGAGAGATGAGGGTCTGGGGGCAGGGAGAGATGAGGGTCTGGGGGCAGGGAGAGATGAGGGTCTGGGGGCAGGGAGAGATGAGGGTCTGGGGGCAGGGAGAGATGAGGGTCTGGGGGCAGGGAGAGATGAGGGTCTGGTGGCAGGGAGAGATGAGGGTCTGGGGGCAGGGAGATGAGGGTCTGGGGGCA
This sequence comes from Polyodon spathula, assembly GCF_017654505.1. NCBI lineage: Eukaryota > Metazoa > Chordata > Actinopteri > Acipenseriformes > Polyodontidae > Polyodon > Polyodon spathula. The sequence continues at coordinate 1,915,359 of NC_054575.1, forward strand.
GGGAGATGAGGGTCTGGGGGCAGGGAGATGAGGGTCTGGGGGCAGGGAGAGATGAGGGTCTGGGGGCAGGGAGAGATGAGGGTCTGGGGGCAGGGAGAGATGAGGGTCTGGGGGCAGGGAGATGAGGGTCTGGGGGCAGGGAGAGATGAGGGTCTGGGGGCAGGGAGAGATGAGGGTCTGGGGGCAGGGAGATGAGGGTCTGGGGGCAGGGAGAGATGAGGGTCTGGGGGCAGGGAGAGATGAGGGTCTGGGGGCAGGGAGAGATGAGGGTCTGGGGGCAGGGAGAGATGAGGGTCCGGGGGCAGGGAGAGATGAGGGTCCGGGGGCAGGGAGAGATGAGGGTCCGGGGGCAGGGAGAGATGAGGGTCCGGGGGCAGGGAGAGATGAGGGTCCGGGGGCAGGGAGAGATGAGGGTCCGGGGGCAGGGAGAGATGAGGGTCCGGGGGCAGGGAGAGATGAGGGTCCGGGGGCAGGGAGAGATGAGGGTCTGGGGGCAGGGAGAGATGAGGGTCTGGGGGCAGGGAGAGATGAGGGTCTGGGGGCAGGGAGAGATGAGGGTCTGGGGGCAGGGAGAGATGAGGGTCCGGGGGCAGGGAGAGATGAGGGTCCGGGGGCAGGGAGAGATGAGGGTCCGGGGGCAGGGAGAGATGAGGGTCCGGGGGCAGGGAGAGATGAGGGTCCGGGGGCAGGGAGAGATGAGGGTCCGGGGGCAGGGAGAGATGAGGGTCCGGGGGCAGGGAGAGATGAGGGTCCGGGGGCAGGGAGAGATGAGGGTCTGGGGGCAGGGAGAGATGAGGGTCTGGGGGCAGGGAGAGATGAGGGTCCGGGGGCAGGGAGAGATGAGGGTCCGGGGGCAGGGAGAGATGAGGGTCCGGGGGCAGGGAGAGATGAGGGTCCGGGGGCAGGGAGAGATGAGGGTCCGGGGGCAGGGAGAGATGAGGGTCCGGGGGCAGGGAGAGATGAGGGTCCGGGGGCAGGGAGAGATGAGGGTCCGGGGGCAGGGAGAGATGAGGGTCCGGGGGCAGGGAGAGATGAGGGTCCGGGGGCAGGGAGAGATGAGGGTCCGGAGGCAGGGAGAGATGAGGGTCCGGGGGCAGGGAGAGATGAGGGTCTGGGGGCAGGGAGAGATGAGGGTCCGGGGGCAGGGAGAGATGAGGGTCCGGGGGCAGGGAGAGATGAGGGTCCGGGGGCAGGGAGAGATGAGGGTCTGGGGGCAGGGAGAGATGAGGGTCTGGGGGCAGGGAGAGATGAGGGTCCGGGGGCAGGGAGAGATGAGGGTCCGGGGGCAGGGAGAGATGAGGGTCCGGGGGCAGGGAGAGATGAGGGTCCGGGGGCAGGGAGAGATGAGGGTCCGGGGGCAGGGAGAGATGAGGGTCCGGGGGCAGGGAGAGATGAGGGTCCGGGGGCAGGGAGAGATGAGGGTCCGGGGGCAGGGAGAGATGAGGGTCCGGGGGCAGTGAGAGATGAGGGTCCGGGGGCAGGGAGAGATGAGGGTCCGGGGGCAGGGAGAGATGAGGGTCCGGAGGCAGGGAGAGATGAGGGTCTGGGGGCAGGGAGAGATGAGGGTCTGGGGGCAGGGAGAGATGAGGGTCTGGGGGCAGGGAGAGATGAGGGTCTGGGGGTATCTGGGTGCAGTCTGGTCAAGGCATCGGTATATTAACATTACTATATGCATTAAACTGCATATCAACTCGATCGGAGCTGATTCATCTCAAAACTTGGCAAATCACACCTTGAAAAGATGTCAATGAATCGGAAATATTTAAAGAAACGTACACAAGACATTGAAAAAAAAAGACTTCTAGTCGAAACGCTTGTCAGGGAGTTTCTTTTAGTTGTTGGTAATTCTCTCTCTCTCTCTCTCTCTCTCTCTCTCTCTCTCTCTCTCTCTCTCTCTCTCGTTTACTAGGTATGGCTAATCCCAATAACGCAGAATTACAAACACATTCTTTTAAATGAACCGGATAGCAAAATATAGCAAAGCACGGTTTAGCATAATACACATAGCAATGAAACATGGCAACGCAACTGCAGACAGGAATGCCAGTAATGTTACAACAAAACTATATTATACTGGATACAGGCATCAGCTAAATTAATTACGTAGCTCTGTATATCTGAAGGATGAATAAGTGTACAAAAATGAGACACTGGTTTAAATTATTTAAATAATTCAAAATATATATATTTTTTGAGAAAATTCTTTCTGTGTAGAAAATTATATATATGCTGTAGAATAATTGACAGAATAGGTTCTACAAATACTTATACGAGTACATGTAAAGTTTGTAAAGTACAAAAGTAACACTATAATTAAACATAAGAACACCACATATCCACTAAAAACTAATATCTACTGTAAAAATAGCAATGTTGTTTATGGAATAGCCTGTGAAAAATGTGATGAAATAAAATATGTTGGAGAGACTGGAACAACTTTATATAAAAGAATTCAGAACCACCTTTCATTAATTAGAAATAAAAAAAATGAATGAACCAATAGTACAGCACTTCACCAGTCAAGGACATGACATAAATGATATAAAGTTTGTAGTATTAGAACAAGTAAAATTAGATAATGCGACATATAGAAGAATAAAAGAAAGTAAATGGATACATAGACTAAACACAATTATGTCAATTGGACTCAACAGAAAAGAATGAACTAATTAATTCCAATAAATATATAAAAGTTAAAAATAATTAAATAAACAAAATCCAATTCAAAATCAAGGCTGATCCTCAGAGCCAGCATTGCATGATAATATAAATATAAGTTTATATAAAATAATGTTAATTAGAATTAATATAGATTTAAAGATATAAGTAAAAGTGATGTCACATATAGAACACCATTACATCATGTAAGAATAAATCATGGATTTGAATATAAACAATAACAAGTAGTTGTCATGCCGTCAAACATTTGGACAAAATTAAAAACTATACAATGTTTATATAACTTTGCATATATCGAGAAACTCGATTATATATAATCTATATATAATATATATTAATACGGGGCAGTGGCTCTTTGAGCAGTTGGCTCTATAGCTAATATATATATATATATATATATATATATATATATATATATATATATATATATATATATATAATATATCTCTAAAATTTATGGTAAGTTCATAAGCACGGCGATGAATAAAATTCATACCGGTAGAGTTAGGAGTAAGAATTTCGTGTCACACAGAACAACCCCCTCAAAGTAAGCACGGCGATGAATAAATGAATACCGGTAGAGTAAGTACCTCATGAATATTAACGACACACCCCGCGAATATTAACGAAACACCTCATGACTATTAACGAAGCAGCTCATGACTATTAATAACACGCCTCATGAATATTAATGAAGGCGCCACGTCTTAATTTCGTTCGGCTTGATCGTGACGTTTCTGGAAAGGTCGGTCAGCTGGTTTTCCAAAGCAGGAAGCAAATGGAGATTGTGAAACCGGTCACGCCGGCGGCTGTGTAGCTTCAGCCATTCAGTGATATAACGATGGACGAGGAGCTTGAAGCGGAGTAAGTACGGCTTGTAGTTAAAGCGACTAGAAATACGTGAAGACGACGTGACCGAGCCACTGCAAAATACAGACGATTGTATGATCCTGTTAAAAATCAAATAAAAAATCAGACGCAAGTGTTACCTTGTTTAATAGGTCTACTCGAGATAGCGCGGCAATTATTTTTTTTTTTTTTAAATATGCTACTGTACCTCTGTGCTTTACAATGCTTCCCTGTGCTTTACCAGACCTCTCTGTGCTTTACAATGCTTCCCTGTGCTTTACCAGACCTCTCTGTGCTTTACAATGCTTCCCTGTGCTTTACCAGACCTCTCTGTGCTTTACAATGCTTCCCTATGCTTTACCAGACCTCTCTGTGCTTTACAATGCTTCCCTGTGCTTTACCAGACCTCTCTGTGCTTTACAATGCTTCCCTGTGCTTTACCAGACCTCTCTGTGCTTTACAATGCTTCCCTATGCTTTACCAGACCTCTCTGTGCTTTACAATGCTTCCCTGTGCTTTACCAGACCTCTCTGTGCTTTACAATGCTTCCCTGTGCTTTACCAGACCTCTCTGTGCTTTACAATGCTTCCCTGTGCTTTACCAGACCTCTCTGTGCTTTACAATGCTTCCCTGTGCTTTACCAGACCTCTCTGTGCTTTACAATGCTTCCCTGTGCTTTACCAGACCTCTCTGTGCTTTACAATGCTTCCCTGTGCTTTCAGAAGGTTCTGTTTAGGGTTACTTGGTGTCATCTCGGTGTGACCTCACTCGTGCTCTTCCGCCCCACAGCGCTCCGGGTTGGCTGTCTAGCTGGGTCCCGTCTTGGCGCCCGACATCCATGTCGCTGCTGAAGAACACCGAGGCCAAGATCCTCGCCTGTGAGTCTGTCTGTTTCTGTCTGTCTGAAACTACGCTCTCTTTCAAGTAATTGCACTTAACAAAATAATCATACCTGTATTGCATTTCCATAGCACTTTTGGGTTTCCTGCTGTGGCAATGAGAGATGGATGTTTCAGATGTTTGACAAACAATCATAGAAATGAGACTCCTATTGCATGGCAGTTCCACCCATTCTAGGGTTTTACACAAGCTTGATCAGCCAGTGTGTAGATAATAAGCTGTGGTGTGGCTTAATTAGGGGCGGGAATTTTTAATAAGAAGATATTCGAGTATACCAAGAGTAAAAGTTTTGAATACTCGACCTCTGATTACTCATAACAGTGACAGGTCCTTGGAACATACCAGGTGCAACCACACACAGACGCATAGATAAATACATCAGCAACAACAGAAACGGCTAAGGCATCTAATGTATTCAAAGTGAAAAAAAAATTGAAAAAGATTTAAACTATAAGTAAGAAATAAGAATACACAGCAGTGGGCTTTTTAACACCCTTTCACAACTCATATAAAACACACAACAGGTACTATAAACTAGAACATAAGAGATGTACTTGCTGATTCCATAACATCATAATCATTTAAAAAAAAAAAGTCTGATTCCGGACTCGAGCCGATACCAGTGGGAGACCGGTAACAGCAGAACTCAAACAGCAAAGGCTTAATGTTGCATGCTTTCTTTTTTTTATTTTCAGCCCAAGACGCATCACATCGCTGACCACTGCGCACAGTAAAAGATGCAATGCTTGTTTGTCCCCCCCCCCCCCCCCCCCCCCCCCCCACTTCTGTCCCCCCCCCCCACATTCTGTGCTTTCTTCCAAAGTAGCAGATGCGTGCTTGCATTTTAGATGTTGCTTTATGATTCGAAACACTTATGCTGCAGAGATTACATTAAGTGTGGGGTCTTGTTTTTCAAAATACTTCCACGCTTTGCCATTTTCACTGCTCATGTAGTCCCTTAGCAGAGCTAGATAGTGAAGCGAGTGAGGTGAGAACTGTAGGGGCCGATCATTTTTAACTTCCTCCTCTTAGTTTTTTTTTTTTCTGCAATGGGAGTCTTATTGCCAACCCTGACTAAGTATTACAGCAACACTAATGTATTATTTCCACCCCCCTCTGTCCAGGTATTCGCAATGATCTAGTATCTCGTTTCGTGTCTCTACCAAGCCAAGACAAAATCTGGACATTGACCGTCAACCCCAACCAGAACCAAGCAGCTTCCTCCAAGACCAGTATCGGCTCCACTCAGACCAGTCATACCAGTATTCACAGTATGGGGCGGACTCCGCTGGTGCTGGTTCACGGTTTTGGGGGTGGGGTGGGGCTCTGGGTGCATAATTTGGACGCTCTGTCCCAGAAGAGGACTGTCCACGCTTTTGACCTGCTTGGTTTCGGGAGAAGCTCGCGTCCTGCCTTCAGTACTGATCCAGGGCAAGCGGAGAACCAATTGGTGCACTCCATTGAGGAGTGGAGGCGGGCCATGGGGCTGGAGAGTGTGATCCTGTTGGGCCACAGCCTGGGAGGGTACCTTGCTGCTTCTTATGCTTTGGCACACCCTCAGAGGTGAGTTGCCCCCCCCCCCCCCCCCCCCCCCCCCCCATAAGCAGTTTTTTTTCAGATCTGCTCATTTCTGTGCAGCCGAACGTTAGCCACAGCTGAGTGACGTCACACGCAGCTGGCTGCGCGGATGTTGGACTGTGTCTGCAAATCAGAGAGGCATTTTTTGTAACCTGCACCCAAGTACTGCAGTAGAGGATGGAAGTAAGACTCCTGTTGCATAGCAGTTTGACCCATTCTAGGTTTTACTAAAAGCTTGATAAGCCCCAGTGTGTGTAGGTAACAAGCTTAGGTGTGTCTTGTTAAACTCATAGTGAAACCAGGAATGGATCAATCTGCTATCATTTTTTTAATGTTTAAAAAAAAAAGAGAAAAAATTGAAATAAATGTTGAATGAATGAAAAACATTTAAATTAAAGAAGAAAATACAAAAAATGGGCATGGAGCATGCTACTCTTTCCTCTCATCTCACTTTCAGGGTGCGTCACCTGATCCTCGTGGACCCCTGGGGGTTCCCTGAGCACCCCCCCGCTCGGCCCCAGACAGGAGAGTCCTCCGGCGGGGAGGTGAAGCCCAGCGGACCCCCTCTCTGGGTCAAAGGCGTGGCCAGCGTCCTGATGTACTTCAACCCACTGGCTGTGATCCGAGCAGCGGGACCCTGGGGTGAGGGGGACGGAGAGAGAGAGAGAGAGAGGGAGGGAGAGAGAGAGAGAGAGAGAGAGAGAGTCTGTGCAATAGCTGTAAATCAGTGATGTGATGAAAAAGCTGATGTCCTTGATATACAGTGTACCAGCATGTACAGAATAGTAGAGAATATGAATTCACAGTGAAATGTTCAATCACAATTTGATAAGCAGTTCTCCAGATACAGTAGATTAACAACTTCTCGGTTCCCAGCAAAAAGTTGCAGGTAAGCGAGTATTTAAATGGAACGATATGTACTGTAGTTGTACACCTGTGGCACTGAAATGAGTTTTAAATGTTAGTGTTAAAAAGTCTGGTTATTAATATCAGAATTGCATTAACGTTAAAGTCTGCGGGACAGGATTGGTTCCTAGGAAAACGTTGTTAATAAACGAAAGTTGTCTTTATCAGGGTTGCTAATAACCGGCACCTGTTGTATATGCAAAAAATATAGGTGTAACATACAGATAGGAAGATGGACACCCATATCCCCAGAGTCTGGTACGCTCAATAACTTAAACTGAATGGTGATAATACCAAGCTTCATGGCAACTGGAGAAGCGATTCTGCAGGTATGTAGCAGGTGAGACAGACAGACAGGCACACACCTCCATCGGTACCAGAATCCGGTATTTTCAATGATTCATTGTTGCTGGAGTCGATTGATTGATGCCCAGCACACAAGCAGCGTTCACAGTGTGTATTTTAACCCTCCCCCCTCCTTCCCCAGGACCTGGTTTAGTAAAAAGGTTTCGTCCTGATTTCAAGAGAAAGTTTGAAGACCTCTTTGAGGACAACACCATGACTGATTACATCTACCACTGCAACGCGCAGATACCCAGGCGAGTGTAGCGTCAGAACAGAACGGGATGGGCTTACTGTAAACACTGCAGGGGTTCTGTAGTAAGAGCTGGGTTTAAATGACCATCTAGTGATTTGTGAAAAGCAGTTTTTCGCTAGCTGTGCACTAGATGGTGGTGGCTGATCCAGCCAACGTTTGCTATGTCTATGGCAAGCAACTATAACTGTCACAGCTACACAGACTTGTACCATGATAAAGCTTCATTGTGTTGACTGTTTCATGAAAGGTGCTGTATAAAATACATCTCTCTCTATCTCTGTCTCTCTCAGTGGTGAGATTGCATTCAGAGCCATGTCTGAGTCTTTTGGCTGGGCGAAGTGCCCCATGCTCCCCCGAATGCCACTCCTGTCCCAGGACACTCCCATGACTGTCCTGTACGGGTCGCTCTCCTGGGTCGACAGCAGCACAGGGGAGAGGATCCGGACCCTGAGGCCGGGATCCTACGTGAAGAATATTGTGAGTGCACTCCTTTCTGGAAGTGTCCCATTGTGAAAGCATGGGAAAGCACAGGGAAGCTTTGAAAAGCACAGAGAGGGATTGAAATAAGGCTGCCATTGTGTTCCTGGTTTTATGAGCTTGTTACCAGTACACACAGTGGCTAATCCAGATCTTATTCAAGCCTGGAATGGTTGCAACGCCATCACTTGGAAAGCATATAAAAAAATAAATAATAATACTTTATGGTAAATGCATAATTTAACCATGGGAAAAGCATGGAGATTTGAGCAGGGTCAGAAACTTGCACCAGCTCTGCTGCGCCCAGTCCTGGGGTTCGGAACCCCTGTTAAGAAGTATCTTATTGAAATGATCAGGTTTCGGAGACCTGGGTTGTTTACCCAAGCCCATGCACCTATTTTTTTGTGATTATCGCAGTCACAAAGCAAATGCAATTTTAATTTAGTTTTCAATGTTGTCAAGGTTTAGATTTTTACTTCTTTTTTTTGTTTGTTTTCTTTCTCAGATTATAGAGGGCGCCTCCCACCACGTCTACGCCGACCAGCCTGACGAATTCAACAGAGTCATCCAAGAAATCTGCGACTCTGTCAATTGAGCACAGTGCAGGGGGCAGCATTCCAGTTACCCTTCTAAAATATAACATAGCAAAGTGTAATAGGCATGCATGTCAGTAAGCACTGTAAAGCACAGGGAGGTGTGGTAAAGTGTGTTAACACTAGAACCAGCTGGTTTATGCCACTTCCTCGAACCAGCAGTCGTCATTTCGATGGGTACATTTTAAACAGCTTCAATATGAAAATGAAGCACAAACTATCAGATACAGCTCAAAAGATTTATTTCTGTACATCACAACTAACATTCGCATAGCAGAAACCCCATATTTAAATGAAAAAAAGAACATAAAAGGCTTTATTTTTTAAATTAGCACTTACTCGAATAAACATTTCAGAAGAAGATATTGTGTAAACCGCTATATGTACGTGCAAACTTGTAAAAACAAAGTAATTATTTACAAAAGGCTTTATTTCCGAAATTAGCGCATATAATGCATGACAAACTATAAATAAAAAACTATATAATAAAAGAAACATTTCAAAAGAAAATATGGTGTACCCAGCTGTAAACTGGTTATATGTCGGCCTACGTACAGAATTGTAAAATCGAAATTCTGTTCCAAACAAGCAGTTTATTTTATTTTTTCAACTGTTTTGCTAATTACAGTGAAATAATAATAAAAAAAAAATGTAAAAAATTGGCATTGGTAACATTCCCCTCTCTTCGTAAGCACGGTTACATCAGCCTAAGTACCACGCTGTCACCCCGTCTCTGACCAGCAGCAGTTTTGTCTTTGCACAGGCAGGGTCCGCTGCCAGTCAAAACTGGATCCCGAATTCTTGAAAAATTCTTGTAATAGTAATATTATAAGACAGAAGACCAGTATATGCTCACGTAGACAGCCACCGTTGCAGCTCTCCAGTGAATTGGTAGGATTACAATAGATATTTGGATAACACACATTCAAGAGCAATATTCTATTCAAATACACACTGCTGTAAAGTCACTGGAGGTAGAGATAATAAACTGGCTTGTACACTTGTAACAAATAGCGTATTGTAAGTTATAGTAACAATAAAAGGTGTTGTAACAAACCGTCAAAATGATTACTTTTGGCGGTTCTAGGTTGAAGTGCTTGTAACTTATAATTTTTGTGATTTTTGACTTTCAAACACCGTCAGGGTATTTTAATACATGTATTTTGGAAAAGTCAAGAACAGACAATCATGGAGCTTTAACACATGCAGAGTAATTTTAAATAGGGATGGACCGAATCCAGGATTCGGCCCGAATACCTGCTTTTTGAGCAGGGATCGGGTTCAATCCGCCCAGAAGAACATCCATTTTAATGCATCCTTTCAATAACAAGATGAACTCTGTCGCAGGTCTGACCTCCCTAAATTACTGGTGGGGCACACACTATACACATGCCCCTGTATGCAACAGCCCATCACACTGTTCTGGAGTAAAGTTTTGCAGTAAACCTGTAAAATATAGTAACAGCAAACTGTTGTAGACTGTTGTGCTTTGTTGCTTTGTCTGTCAGGCGTGTTCTAGAGATCATACTGAGATTAATAACAAAAAATAAAAAATGGGTGCACAAAATATATATATTTTAACTTTACAACTCAGATGTGCAAGACGAATTAAATTACGTTATTGTAATGTGCCAATACAAGTTGATTTTTGGGGGGGAAACTGCTTTGTTTTATTAAAATATTTTTAAAACTGTTTTGTAGCCTATTTGATACATGTTACACGCACCCTGCATTTAAGTCAAAGTGAGTTTTATTTCACAGGGAGATTCAGGTCACTCATCGCGGTAATCTTTTCCTCATAGCTCTCGGCTGTTTTAACTCACCTCTCTAAACTGCAGTGTATTCAACATGTAAAGTAAGTGTGAATTGATTTAGCAGATTAGTAAATGTATTTAGTTGTGGTGCCGATTCTCTCCGGAGAGCCTCTTAACAACGATTAATCATATTGCATGATTTTAATTTTTTTTATATAATAAACAATATCTGTCAAAATAGTGAAACACCACTATTATAGATAACTTTGCACTCCCCTGCACTCTCTCATTTATCCTTGTGACAGCAGATAGAGTGTGTTTTTTAATATTTCGTACTTTTACACAGTCCCGCCCAGGCAGAGACTCAGAAAGCCAAAGCCGCTGTATAGGTGTGATTGAGGGAAACGAACCTGGCAGGTATGCGTGCTTTTTCTAACAACCAAGTTAAACAATTAAATTAATTCAGCGACAGTTCGTACAATTCACACTCACAGGCTCAAACGTGATTAAAGAAAATAGCGGCAAAGATGCAGCTCTCCTTGTAAAAGTAAAGTAAACGGTTCTGTATTTTGACGTTTCTGTCGGGAGGGGGGCTAGCGGTAAATGGTGCAAGTTTCAAACTGAGATCTTATTTCAAGGATACATTTCCATTCGGTAATAAAAAAAGAAATACTGTTAACTAAAAGGCTCAAACCCATATGTTGTGCGCGTCCCTTGTGGTGGTTAGTAGCTGCCAGTCTGTTTTTCATTCAGTTGTCTTGACAGTTTTTGAAGTACGGTATTCGGTTCCCAATCTTTTGAGGTGTATTCGGCCAAATCCCCAAAACTTGGATTCGGTGCATCCCTAATTTTCAGTTTTAAAAGTGAAAGCCATCAGAATGACTACCGTGTCGATTCTAGCGTTAAAAAAACCAACCCTGGTAAGCTAACCCTTATAAAAGTGCCCACGAGTAAAAGCACAGTGTAATAAACCACAGTGAAAGTGTTGTAAAGCACAAGAGGTATGGCAAACCATGATCTGGTAAATGCTTACTATATGGATAAAACTACAGAATTAGTGGGGTAAACTTTTGTAAGGGTACGCTGACATATTTACATTGGGAATCTCTGATAGCCGTCAAATCGTAGGATGCACCGCCCATTACAGGACTGCCCGGGACAGCGCTACGACATCACCCCCAAAAACAAAATTCAAATCCCAGAAGACTCGGCCAAGTTCACAAAGGCGTCACATAGCAGGGACCCTCCCGGCCCGCTCAGTGTGCAGGTTTTATACGACTCAGCGGTGTCAGTAAGGCTCGTATTGCTGCTCAATTGCAAAGCAGTTACTTTCCAAGTTTCAGCACCAGCCCACATCCTATTTCTCGGAGCGTCCGTTTCTCCAGGACGAAATGAACCGTGGTTGTTGGCTTCCGCTATTTTGGCCACAAAACTGCCTTTGGTGTGTTTATTTTGGCCGCCACCACAATATATAGAAACGTTCTTTGTCTGTTTGGCAGGGCACCTAAAAATGTAATCCTATAAACTGCTGGAGAATAGATTTATACTGTGTGTGTGTGTGTGGGTATACAGTGGTTGACCAAAGTTTACAAACCCTGATTTATGGAAATGTAGCACCCTAAAATGACTGTTGAATACACGTGTATAGTACATTCCTATAAACATCCCTATTTATTTATGGCAAGTCTCATTAAGAAAAAGCATTAACACAAAAAGTTTGAATGCAGCTGTTTAATTTGAAGTTTAAGCACTGTTGACGTACATTGCACTTGTTATATAAAATTATCCGTTGTGGAGTGCTGCTGTGGTCATGTCAGTCAGGAGGATAGGCGACCTTGAATGTTACAAGAGTATATATAAAGCGCTCTGTTACATAGAACTGTTTCATATGTCACAACTGTCACTTGCATATCACATTTTGAAAATGACAATTGTTGACAAAATATCTTTAAGCTACAGACTGAAACATGCAGGAATACTGAAAGAAACTTCAGGTTCAATGATGTTTCAACCAGACGTCTTTCTCAACGTGTGCTCTTCTATCTCCCCACACCCCTCTGTCTGTTTTGAAATGGATTGGCCCCAAAGTTCAGACTGATTGTGGGCCAGACTATGTTGAACAGAAATTGGAGTTTTTAACGGTATCTTGAGAAACGGTATTCTTATGGCAATAGCACTTGGTACGGGAATTCCTTTTATTACTTGGCTGCTGTGAACTTGTCTAGAGAATCCTAAGTGACCCACATCCTAAGTGACCCCCCCCCCCCCCCCCCCCCCCACAACCCACCAATTTCTCGAGTTACAATTCAGTTATAAGACTATTTCTCCCCCTGCCCCTCCCACTTAGACCCCAATGGTAAAGCCATGCTCCCCAATAGCCAATATTGAAGTTACAGTGCTACTGGGAATGATCTGAACACAGCAAGCATGGATTTTTAGACATATAATTTTGTTTGCTCACCCAATCGTGGTTAAAAAATAGTTAAAAAGCAGGTCACTACTTTCCGATACTCTGTGGGCACTACTGTATACGAATATATCCATGGTATGTATTTTGTAAACATTTTAATATTATTAAAAATATATGTGTGTGTCTTTTGAAAAATCAGTGTTTCTATTTACTCATTTTGCTTGCCTTTTCAGGAGATCTCTTACACTTGCATTTTCTCAGGTGAAAGCATGTTACTGGCTTCCAAGCATGTCAGTCAGTAGGGGAAGCAGCTGGTTGGCTATTAAAGGATAGAAGGCCCCTAAGGGGTGTGTACAGTTTCTCACTGCAGATGACCCCGGAAGTGTGACACTATCTGAAGTATGGCATGCAAATAGATTTCTTTTAACCTTGTGTAGTAGCAGGGTACAATTTAAAATACATGCTTACTAGAACATGCAATTCTTTCAGAACTGTACTTTTGAGACAGGTAAGATTTATGGAATTATTTTGCTAAAAATAAAATAAATTGAAATTGGTTTATACTAACTTGGTACAATTTTACAGCGAGAGGTGGACCTTAACAGACATAAATGCCCTTATGCCGAGGTAAGAAATATTACATTGAGCTGACCACATCGTCTAAAAGCTAGGCTTATATTTTTAATGTAATCAAGGTAGTTTTGTGTGGTTATGTATGGTTTTTTTGTCTTCTTTCTTAAGGTGCTTTTGTTTGTGTAAACTGCGATTCTGCTGTCATATATGCCTGTGCAGGGAACTGCCAACACTGCAAGATGCTTTTTACTGACCAGCTGAAATTCAAAAGGTTGTCCAGGTGTTTTTAGGTTTCTGGTGAAATTCTCTTATTTCTCTGACTAAATTTGGTGGCTGTTGGCATTGCAAGCCGGCACTGCTCACTGAAGAAGGTGAACGTAACTGATATAAGGATTTCTTTTTTTCCAGTTTAGGGCTCTGTTGCCATTGTAACATAGAATATACACACACACATACACAAGGTGATTAGAAAGTTTTAGAAAAAAAATCTCCATTCTCAGGAGGCGCACAAATGCAAACGTGCACACAATCAACGCAAAGTCATAAAAACCTGTTTCACTTTTTGTTGCTGTGCAGGGGGCAAAGGAGAAAAAGTATGCATTCTTGACCAAAACGTCCTCGGGTGGTATTTGGAATGGGCCTGTTGCATAAAAGTTTAAGGCAGCAGTGGCAGCCCTCGCTAAGGACACGTTTATTAATGAGAAAAGGGGATGTTTGAGTTCACACAAGGAAATAAGGTTGACTGGTACATGAATTGAACTGCTTATTTTAAAACAAAGTTTGCAATCAAATATAATGTCTTCTCATAAAACAATTTTTTTATCACATCTTTTATTTGGGGAACAAACAACAAGAAACCCCCCACATTTTTATCCAATCCAAAGTGTCTAAAAATCTTATTAAAGTTTTTAGTTGTGATGGAATGTAGAGGCGGGTAAATTTCTACACCAAGTTATGTAAAATGTCTAATAACGGGTATATTTGAGGGTAAAACATTGCCCTTCGTCACACCATTCAAGGGCATTAGGGCAGGCTGGACCACTTGATTTTGTACCCTGATAATATCATAAAACTATTGTGGAATACATTCTGTCAATTAAATAGTTGAAAAAGATCTTATCTGGGTGATTCCTAAATTTTTGTTTTAAAATGGGTATATTTGTGGGAGTGGAAACTTTTAGTGTTGAAGAGAATCACTTTGGAGCTACTGAGCGGATAGTTTTGGAATGAGCGTCCCTGTAGAAACAGCACGTATGGATGTTTTTGCATTGCCTGAATGAGCATATACCAGAGCTGAAATTATTGAAGATTTGATTCTTCGCCCGGATTTGTCTTCCTTTGTGGCTTGTTCAGGTGGGGCTGAAGAATGGGTAGAGTTAGGGATCTAGATTCTGTTTGAAAACCAGAGAGGAGTGATGCAGACTGCTGGTCTGGAGGAGGTTGATGTGATGGCAGCTTTTGGGCAGAGAGAGGTCGAGTGGCCAGTGGAACCGCAGACCCTGCATGTGTTAGCTGTGAGATCACTGCAAATCCTGTTGAACATATTTAAATCAGGCTGATAGAGGTTAGAATGGTGGACTGGCCACACCCTGGTTGAAGCTGTCGGAGAATGTTCTGACACAGACAAGAAGTTATCTTCGAAAAACTTCCTAATCCAAGGAAGAGATGCAAGTACTCATATTTGATTTTTCTTTAATCTTTAAGCTGAAAGAAATTAGCTGGGGGGGGTCTTGCGATCCGCTAAGGTTCAGAACCAAAATGAAAAAAAATACTAGACGGAAGTATAGGGTGTGATTAATGGTTTGAATAGTAAGTAGAATTGATTGATGTAATAAAAAAAGTGTGTTCTAGAAAGTTCTAGAAATGCGTTCGAGTTCATCTGTGCCCTTGCCCTATAATAACCCCGTATCTTATATAACTTGTTTTTGTCATGTTTATGTAACTTGTTTTGGTTAGAATGTTCTAGGGAAAGGAATGGTTTATTCAGAGGGCCGAGCCTCGAGGGAGTGATCTGGCCAATTACTCTCTCGCGTGCAAAAGCCTAACTTGGTAAGTTATAAAGGACGGGGTTCTCCTCTGCTCTGATGAGAGTCAGCCGTGAGGATTAGCGCGCAGTCCTGCTTGGTAATTTCTTGGAGACAGCTGCTTTCTCTTACCAGGGTCGAAGGGCTCTCCCGATCCGCTTGGAAGGGTAAGAATTAGTTCAGTTGTGTCTCATGGATTGTATTGATCTGTGATTAATATAATCTTTGTATGTAACCTTGTTGGGTTGTGTCCCGTTAGGGATATTGTTATTCGCAGTATAGCATCTGTGTATGTAACTGCGTGTGTGTGTGAAATAATAAAGGACCTTTTAAAATTACTCTGTGAAGTAATTGTCTTATTTACTTCCACATCAACTTCCTTTTAAATTTAAAGTAATTAAATTTCACACAATAATTGATAAAAGGAGATCAAAGGGCAAGCCTAGCACCTGCCACCGAACCACAGATAGTAGGTTAACATTTAATATAAAAAAGTGTAAGGTACTGCACTCGGGCAATGAAAATGTCCATTATAAATACCATAGGGGAGATACTGAAATTGAAGAAAGGGGAATCTAAGAGAAACATCTAGGAGTTTATGCTGATTCAGCAAATAACTCGCTACTGCAATAGTTAAAATCCACTGGCCCTGGAATGAACTGCCAAACCATCCAGTCCGGGGCACACTGTTCCTGTTACACAGCGCCCTACAAGTTAAATTGCTGACTAGAATTCATTCTCTCTCTATCACAGGGGGCCATGATTGAAGCTGTTAAAATGTTAAAAAGAGTTCACAGAGTTAACCCCAGAACTTTAAGCGCAGTACCGAAACCATGACCAGATGACGCAGTTAGAAATTAAGTGGAAATAGACTAAGGGCATAGGGGAAAAGACCCTTCTTCATATAGAGAGTGGTGAGGGGATGGAATCGCCACCCTGTCCTGTCTATGGCAAGCCCATTTAGAGATACGTCATTGCGTTTTAAGATATCTTCAAATATTTGAGATATCTGTAAAACATTTCGAGATATCTCAAATTGATTTACAGATATGTTTAAATACTATGGAAACCATGTGGATTGTGCTAGCATGGCACGCCAAACTGACATTTAGAGAGATCTTAAAGTGAGGGTTTTAAAGATATCTCTAAGTAACTTCCTGTTCATTTGAAGATATCTTTAAATGGACAGGAAGTCCATTGAAAACATAGAGCATTTTCACAGGAAGTCATTTTGACATATCTCGAAATGGCTTCCTGTTCATTTGAAGATATCTTCAAATGATTTACAGATATCTTTAAATGAACAGGACGTTATTTAGAGAGATTTCTAAATGATTTAGAGATATCTTAAAACAATTTAAAGATATCTAAACATGCATTTTCAATATCTAATTTAAAGCTCCATTTAAAGATATCTGCACATCATTTTGAGATATCTCTAAATGTAGTTTAGATATTTTAAAATGATTTAGAGATATCTTCAAATATTTAGAGATATCTGGAAATGATTTAGAGAGACCGTCAAGTATTTATCATCCAATATTTAGAGATATCTATAAATAAATTTGAGATATCTCTAAATGACAATTTGGCTTGCCATACCTGTTAGGGCAAGTGTTTTGTGTTACAGTATAGTGTGTGTGAGTCGTTTGGTGTGACCCCCACCCCCCCCTCGCGGTGTGTCAAATTATGCTCTGCAGCTGTAGGGGTTGGATGGATAAAAGTTGGTTGATTTAACTCTGTTGAACCTGTCATCACTTCTGGGTGGAACACATCTGTAGCAGTAATGTTGCAATGTATATTTCAAAGAATATGGAAGCATACTTTGAAATATGTTCCCTTATATTTCATTATGTACATTTTATATATTTAAATATATGTTTGAAATATATTCCAAACATATTTCAAAGTATATGGAAGCATGTTCCCTTATATTTCATACTATATGTTGGGATATATTAGCTATATTAAAATATATGTCTATGTATATTTAAATTTATTTAAATATATACAATTTTTACAATGAATTTCAATATATTTTTCTTTATTTTAATCAAATGTTAATATAATAAACATTCAATATGAATCAAAAGCCGTTCTGCTGTAAAATGAGCAGGATAAAGACGCATTTTGAAACCAGAGCAATGGCAAAAGCATGTTTTCTGAGAGGAATATTGTAACTAGCAAAAAAATAGCTCAGTAGCAGGAACACCTTACCATATAGTATGGTTATAATATGCGTTTACCATGGTTTGCTGTACCTCTCTGGGCTGACTCTCTACAAACTTTACCTATGCTTTCTAACGCATTCTTATGCTTTATTTCACATTGATATGCTTTTACTAGGAGAAAATGTTATAAGGGAAGGAGCAATTCAATCTTAAGTAATTTTTAGCTAGCTTTACACCATTAGAACAGTTTTGTTGTTCTTAATTAGTCTTACCTCGCGTCATTCTTCAGCACAATCACAAAACCAGGTTGACCTTTGTTCTTGGGTTTTTTGTGTATTCCATGTAGATTTAACAAAAACAGACTTTGCCCTTGAATTGAATAAGCAGGAAGAGGAGGTATATGGGCAAAAGCACTGGCTTTATTCAGACCGGTGCAATCAGAGCTGCCTCTCACAGCTCAGGAGAGGTCACACTAGTATACTCACTTAGTCAGCCTGTCTGTGCCACCTACTCCCCCAGATTGGAACCCAGGCCTCCAGAGAAAGGTGAAAGGGTAGTGAATAACAGCCCACTGTCTGTCTGTCTGAGCCACCAAGGTTTTGGTTAACAATTGAAACAAACAAGAAAGCAATGTAATGCTTGACATTCTTGTTTTTTTTTTCATATTACACCTTGTAACTACTGTATATTGTACATAGATCACTCTTAGTATAGACAGTGCAGTTCTTCTGTCGCAGTGTATGGAGAAGTTGGAATCTTGTGCGATACTGTAGCCAGTCATGTTTAATGGAGGGTTAA
Source organism: Polyodon spathula (assembly GCF_017654505.1). Classification (NCBI taxonomy): domain Eukaryota; kingdom Metazoa; phylum Chordata; class Actinopteri; order Acipenseriformes; family Polyodontidae; genus Polyodon; species Polyodon spathula. The sequence goes on from NC_054575.1 coordinate 1,933,669, forward strand.
TATAGAGGTGCAACTACAGTGGCTCTAGTTGCTTCCTAAAACAGTAAACTCACTGTATAAAACACACATTAGAAGCCATCGTTCTTACACTGTAATTTGTTATATACATATTTATTATATGCCTCCACAACCTGGTGACAGAAACACAACTCAACACAAAGAAGTTTGACCAAGGAAAAGATTTCATTTGGTTCCAGAACCCCAGTCTTTTGGTAACAAAAGGGCAGCATTTTAGACATTAATGCATAATAAAAATAATTTCAGTTTATATGCATCCATATAACTACTGTGCAATGATATTCCTCCCCACCACCACATAATCAGATCAAGCAATCAGCCCAGAGGTTCAGCGTTGCCAAACACATTGTTACAAAAACAAAACTATACTTCACCCATGCTGAACAACCTGCTGCTCCTGCATACAGAGCTGTAGTGAGCTGAGCCTTTATAAATTGGCAATTAATTCATGAAATAAGCTTGACCGCATTCCCACATGTTTTAAGGTTCCCCTCCCATCAGGTCAGACTAACCAAGCCAGTCTTAAATTAGTCATTGCAATTAATTAGCAATTTCATTTTTGTACCAGAAAATTAAAAACACCATATGAATCTATGTTAATCAGTTTAGTTAACTTTAGTTAAGTTTCAAAGGTCCTCTATCTCGAGACCCTGGGCTGAAGATGGGGTAGACCTCAGTGAATTTGTAATTAAAAGTGTGGATTTCATATCTCATGCTATCATCGTACACATTGTAAAATGATAACTCTCCTTTCTTATAGTCCAGATACACTCCCACTTTATAGAGCTTGCGTTGCAGTGTGAGAGGGACTAGGGACTGGCTCACAGCTTCATATTTATTTCCTCTACACAGCCTCAGAAGCCAGTAGCCCTCCTCTGGTTTCTCAGGTATGCTCTTCTCATCAAGGTATGTGGTGATGCCCAGAGCCCAGTAGCCCTTCTCCCCCACCTCCACCTCCCAGTAGTGCCTCCCGGAGGTGAACCCCTCCTTACCCAGCACACTGGGCCACCCTGCTGATCCATCCCCTTTGAATCTCACTTGTGAGCCATCCTGAGAGACTATGAGGCTGGGGCTGGCTGTGTCAGGGTTCAGGGTCACTTTAGCTGATGACAAACAGAATTCAGTCAATGTAACATGTTTAAAGCAGAACATATGATTACATGGCTACAGTAGGTCTTTCAGCTCAACGCAGACACTTCTCACTTTTTCTCATGTATTTAAAGCAGAAAAGGTACTGGAAGAAAAGCGTTTACAAAATAGAATAAATTACTGTTTTTTTTACTTGAGAACAGTTGTCTGCATATTGTAATTTTTTTAAGGTGTATACTTTCCATATGTACAGATATACATTGGAACAGTCAACATTTTTAGCCTATATACTATATGCTTTTATATTAAAAAGAATACAAGAAATATGTGCAATAAGAATTCAGTACAAAGCTTACCTTGACACGTAGTTATGCTACTCCATTCTAAAATGAATGAAAAGATGGATGAGTAACTCAATCAGTATATTCTCATTACTGTAAATGAACTAATACAGATTTGCAGTGTTTACCTCTTTCTACAACATATCCCACTGCATCTAAATCGAAGAAGATAATGTGTTACAAGTTGAGTGAATATTGTAGGGAATTTCAATTCTCCTAACCAGATAATACATTTCCCTGAATATGCTTAATTAATTTAACCAGCATTGGATCACAGTTTTCTGTATAACGCATACATACCAGCATTCAAATGGTAAAATAATTACATTATTCCAATAAAATAAAAATAGACACAAGATTGTTCAGGATTCAGAAATGGCTGGGACAAAACTAGTGTGTATAAACAACATTCCAGGTTTGCATGCCCATTTCCAGATCAGATATCTGTCCTTCCATGCAACCTAGTTAATCAATATATGAGAAAATAAAGAGCTGATGTTCTTACTGAATTTCATTCGAATGTCATCACAATCTAGAAAAGAAGCAAAGAAAAACATTCATTATTGGAACAATAATACAAGCTGATTGTAACATGCTGCACTCTCCTTGATCACTCCAATGAACCCCATTTCAGTTCCTTTCCTGAACGCTCTAAAAACACAAAATAAAAAGTATTCTTTGTTTAAGACTGAATAGATTCAATTCTTTCAGCTGAGCATCTTGTTGGCCTTTTTTATAGCTTCCCCACATTGTCTAGATGAAGACATTTTGGAGTCAACAAAAACTCCTTGGTCTTTTTCATAGCTTCCTTCTCCAATTTCAGTATCTCCCATATGGTATTTATAATGTACATTTTTATTTCCTGCGTGCAGTACCTTACACTTTTCTCTACTAAATGTCATTTGCCATGTGTCTGCCCAGTTCTGAATCTTGTCTAGTTTATTTTGAATGACCTTTTCTGCTGCAACAGTGTTTTACCTGTCTCTCAAACTGGGATGTATCTTCTGCTCATACATTGAATACCTGCCTTGCTGACATTAAACACTGGATGTTTAAAAACTTTTTTTATTAAATACTAAACTCAGACAAAACAGAATTGATGCTAATGAGATCTCAGAAGCAATAAAAGAACATAGATTCATCTGATTTTCTACTTGACGGTCTCTGTACAGATTCTAGAGCAGAGATAAAAAACCTAGGTGCAATTTTTGATCCAGACCTCTCCTTTGAATCACACATTAGTTTACTGTAAAGCTGCATCTTAGTTGGTGCTTATCTTGGTGAGAGCAGAGTTCAAATCAGCATGAAGTTCAATATCTGTTCTCCTGTAATGGAAATCAAATCACAGACTAGTTCACGCGCTGGGATTCAAGTGAATAGTAATTGAATCCTGGCACAACAGCATATGTAGATGCAAGTTTCACTCACTCGGTGTTGTGTGTTCAGTGAGTGGAGGACGGGAGTGGAGGGGAGGTAAAAGCAATTTCAAAAAGGAAAATAACAATTGTTAAAATGTACTGGCTTATAAAAGAGCACGATACTTGTTATTGTTTATCATCTGTTTGTTTGTTTAGCGTTCGTCCGCTGTTTGTTAGCGTCTGTTTCATTTATTGTTAGTACGATTTGTTTGTCTATTTATTTGGGCCTCAACTGCCGTATGCTGTTTTTGTTTAAACCTTTTATTTTGTTCATTTATTAAATTTATGGTTCTTCCGGGCCTGAAGTCACCACTACAGCCTGCTTGTCACAGTTACTCAAAAAAGTAATCTGATTACATGCAACACAATACTGTAACTAGTTACTTTAACAAATCTATTTCACAGAACAGTTTTTATTTTGTGTATTTTTTATTAGTATCAAATACATTTTACCCAAGCGTTTCTAATAAGTGAAATGGGTCCTTTTAAAAAAAAAAAAAAAAAAAACACACCTGTGTCTTTAAAAAAAATGTGGCTGGAGCCAGGAATTGAACAACTGATTAATTAAGGTTCCAGCCACAGGAGTGTAAAGTGGGTGGTCTCGGCTGTTAGAATGGGTAGTGTGCAGTTGAAGTTGGTACTGGAGAGACGGGATGGGTTTTTGGTGTTCTGTGCTGTGCCGTTCATCCGCGAGTGTTTTGTATAGGTATTGTTTTGGCCCTTGTGCCTCTTATTTTCTTGACATGTTTGTGTCTATTTAGTGTTTTGTTTATTTATTTATTATTATTAAACGTGCGCATTAGTGCTTCACTGTACCTTCCATGTCCGAGGCTCGCTTCCTGGTAAAAAGTTAGTGACGCTGTCCTGTCATATATGGAATTCCTGGCTCCAGCCACATTCCCACATGTTTTTGCAGCGAGGATTTTATCTCCCTCCGTGCCACCCAATATCCACCCCCAACACACACACACACACACACACACACACACACACACACACACATACCTGTGCCTCAGCAGAGCTTCCACCCTGCCCCCTAGTAACTTACTGTAATAAGTTATTAAAAAAACGTTATCTGATTGGTACTGGGACTAGTTACATAAACAACTCTTGTGTATTCTACACAACTGTGCCGATACACGCTTTACACACTGCTTAAGAAAAAAGAGGCGAATCGAATCTGACACTGTGTTTGGGTTGCAGTTTTGCTTCAGTACTACTGCAAATCTCCCATTGTTCTGTACTGTATTGAATGGTTACTGTGCTCACTGTACTGCATTATACTGCAATTTAATCAAATCCAAATACAATCCAAAATGGAAAATTACCTATATGGTAACAGGGTACTGGGAGACAGTCAACATGGTTTTAGGAAAGGGAGATCGTGCCTAACTAACTTGCTTGATTTTTTTGAGGATGCAACATCGATAATGGATAATTGCAAAGCATATGACATGGTTTATTTAGATTTCCAGAAAGCTTTTGACAAAGTCCCGCACAAAAGATTAATTCTCAAACTGAACGCAGTTGGGATTCAAGGAAACACATGTACATGGATTAGGGAGTGGTTAACATGTAGAAAACAGAAAGTACTGATTAGAGGAAAAACCTCAGAATGGAGTGTGGTAACCAGTGGTGTACCACAGGGATCAGTATTAGGTCCTCTGCTATTCCTAATCTACATTAATGATTTAGATTCTGGTATAGTAAGCAAACTTGTTAAATTTGCAGACGACACAAAAGTAGGAGGAGTGGCAAACACTGTTGCAGCAGCAAAGGTCATTCAAAATGATCTAGACAAGATTCAGAACTGGGCAGACACATGGCAAATGACATTTAATAGAGAAAAGTGTAAGGTACTGCACGCAGGAAATACAAATGTACATTATAAATATCATATGGGAGATATTGAAATTGGAGAAGGAATCTATGAAAAAGACCTAGGAGTTTTTGTTGACTCAGAAATGTCTTCATCTAGGCAATGTGGGGAAGCTATAAAAAAGGCTAACAAGATGCTCGGATACATTGTGAAAAGTGTTGAATTTAAATCAAGGGAAGTAATGTTAAAACTGTACAATGCACTTGTAAGACCTCATCTTGAATATTGTGTGCAGTTCTGGTCACCTCGCTATAAAAAAGATATTGCTGCTCTAGAAAGAGTGCAAAGAAGAGCGACCAGAATTATTCCGGGCTTAAAAGGCATGTCATATGCAGACAGGCTAAAAGAATTGAATCTGTTCAGTCTTGAACAAAGAAGACTACGTGGCGACCTAATTCAAGCATTCAAAATTCTAAAAGGTATTGACAGTGTCGACCCAAGGGACTTTTTCAGCCTGAAAAAAGAAACAAGGACCAGGGGTCACAAATGGAGTTTAGAAAAAGGGGCATTCAGAACAGAAAATAGGAGACACTTTTTTACACAGAGAATTGTGAGGGTCTGGAATCAACTCCCCAGTAATGTTGTTGAAGCTGACACCCTGGGATCCTTCAAGAAGCTGCTTGATGAGATTTTGGGATCAATAAGCTACTAACAACCAAACGAGCAAGATGGGCCGAATGGCCTCCTCTCGTTTGTAAACTTTCTTATGTTCTTATGTTCTTAATATCACTATTACCTCTGCAATGTTTATTATTGAACTTGCCGTTCACAGATTGATAACAGTCCACATTCGAAGAGTCTAAATTAGAAATTGGAAAAAGATAATTACAAATTGACACATTCTTTCTCTTTCTTTTACAACACAGTATATTAAACATATAGAATATGGAACAATTCCCAATGCAAGAGCACACACTGGCAGGGCAGTCTCATGGTGGATGTGCTATAGATCTATGCATTGTGATTTGGGTGGATCAACGACTTATCTTTCAGAGTCGAATACTCACCACTTTAAAAAGAATCATAAGACATCATGTATAGTCAATGCTTGTTACAATGAACTCAGATTGGACACATTTCCTGTCACTACCAATTTTCTGCATGGTCCCGGCCAAATTTTCCAGTCACGTATTGAAAATGAATTCTTACAATTCAAATTCACTTCAAACTAATTTCCTGGTAGCGCAAATTATTTTGGAGCGCCCCACCCCCAGGGAAGAACAATTTGAATAAAAGGAATTGCCCTAGTTTGAACAGCTGCGTGCAAAGGATATTGGGAAATGTATTCCCGTGCTTCCAGATTAGTGCCTCTGTTTTGTATTCTAGTGCTGTTTTAGGACCACAGATCCTATGATGCATTTCGAGTTGCCATCGTGCTAACGCATCAATGCCATTTCCCTGTAGCAGCAGCGCAAAAACAAAATAAACCTGGATAATACAGCACCGAACAAGAAAAAGAAAGATGTTGCTGCAGATTTCAACATTCCCACAAACGCTTTGTCAAACTGGCATAGCTAAAGATTCCACGAAGAGGACAGAGCAGACAGGAGCTGTTGTGGATCCTATACCGAGGACAGGAGACTTTGTTGCAGCTGTTTGTTGATTCTATCGAGAATTGAAACCTTGTTGCCAAGTTTTGAGCCAAGGTGGGACTGAAGACTTTGTTGTGGAGAGAAGAGTTTTGTACTGGACACTTCAACAGATTGCGTTTCCAAGCCAGCAGACCAAAAGTCTAAGCTTCAAGGAACCGTTGAGTATAATTCCAGTTGCATTTTCCTTTCATGGAACTAAATGAATTAATTGTAACACATTGACATAGAATTGAACTGTTAATTATTTAGTTTGCACACTCATATTGTTATATGAAGAATTTCTTTAAAAGTAAACTTGCCATATACTTATTCTACATACCATTAATAAGCTTACTGTACTATATTCATAATCATGGATCAGTGTTCCAACATACAAAAGCAGATTAGTTCCTTATATACCCTTAACACTAGTAAGTTACTAACATTATACATATACATTAGCCAATCATAACAGAACAACTGAGCATAAGAGCATCCCATAATAATGCTTAATTATGTCTACGTTGTCACTGGGACAAAAGCAAGCTTAATCACAGGGTAGATGGTTGGGTGTTCGTGTGGAAAGTCATGTGCACTCAACCTACTGTTCTATTTTGACAGCTACAGTTCCCTAAAACTGCAGCGCTTGTCAGTTTGTGGTAACTTCTCCTTTTTACTAGACAGTTCTTTATATAGTAATTTGCTAAAGCCTATATGGTAGAAAAAACAACAGGTCTTGGAAAAGTACAAGTAACGTGTACTCTTTCATTATGCGTAGCTAATACTCTGCCATGTGCCATTTTCTACCACAGGGACACGCTACCTCGCAGCCTGCTTGCCGCAGATGTGTTAGGAGGCAGGCGCTGTCATATTTCCTTGTGTCTGCGCGTTCACAGTAAATCCTCAATCTTTTGAACACGTCAATTTAAATTTTGTTAGTAAGAGAACTAACCATCCCAGATATTACATGATCAATTATTGAATTGTTCCTACATACGCCATATGTGACTTACACCTAACCCCTAAACCTAACCCCTACCCCTAAACCTAACCCCTACCGCAAAACCTAACCCCTAACCCTAAACCCTAAACCATGAAACTAACTCTGTCACTATTAAACTGTTACTATTATTCGACAGTTTGTTTCACAGCCTCTAGTGGCTTCTAGTGGCCTCTAGTGGCTACTACATCTGACGTTTACCGCCTGATCTGAAAGGTAATACACAGTAATAAGCATTCATATTTTGACCTATTTTGAAGTAACTTGGTACTGGGACTAGTTACCTAGACAACTGTATTAAACAACTGTGTATAATGAATCTTGGTGTAAATCTTCCTCCCGACCTGTGGGGGCGCTAAGCAGCGAAAGTAGAGTCCTTTGGACGGGCTGGCCTGACAGTTCTTTCCCAGGGTCGGGAAGTCTGGAAGAAGGCGAGACTCCGTAGGAAGAATATATTGACCCGGAAGGGAAACGACATAGCAGCTGCAGATTGTAGAGACAGCTGCACTCCTTTACCAAGGGGTCATGCGTGACAGCATAAAAGGGGCCGGAGAATCACAATCTACTCCTTTGCTTGGTTTTTGTATTGAGACTAGAAGGATCGTGAGAGACCCAGAGGAACCTGTTCATAAAGAATATTCACGAGTGTTTGTTTGTTTGTTTGTGTCCGTTAGTAACTGTCTGTGTTTGTAAACCACCAGACGACTAACACGAACCCAGAGCTGTCGCCTTGGGCCAGCACAAAGCTGGAACAAAGCACCACAGTCACTATAAAAAATTGTTATCACCCACCATGAGCACTACAGCAGGCACCCAGGCTGGTACCATGACTGGTATTATTATGGGGTGGCTAACGTGTGTTTATTATTTGGGCTGCAATCCCTGTCTTTGTTCTCCGTGCTTTACACATTGATCTGTACAGCCAGAGTCTATGGTTTGGTCTCCTGACCGGGATTTACAAGATAAAGTCCCTTTTCCAAGCCGGGTTACAATTATCTGCCTGTGGCTATTCCTGCACTGCGTCACCTCTTCACCTGTTCACAATCAGCAGCCAGTTTGAAAATTCAAATCTGACACTGTGTTTGGGTTGCAGTTTTGCTTCAGTGCACTTCTGCAAATTGAGTTATTTCGTATATTGTTAAACTTACTGTTTACAAGTGGATGCAGGTACTCACTCGAAGAGTCTAAATTAGAAAAAAAAGATAGATTACAAATAAAGCTGTTGATTTACTGAATCACATTCTTTATCTTTCTTTTACAATACAGTATATTAAACATGCAGAATATGGAACAATTCCCAATGCAAGAGCACACACTGGCAGGGCAGTCTCATGGTGGATGTGCTATAGATCTATTCATTGTGATTTGGGTGGATCAACGACTTATCTTTCAGAGTCGAATACTCACCACTTTAAAAAGAATCATAAGACATCATGTATAGTCAATGCTTGTTACAATGAACTCAGATTGGACACATTTCCTGTCACTACCAATTTTCTGCATGGTCCTGGCCAAATTTTGCAGTCACTTATTGAAAATGAATTCTTATAATACAAATTCACTTCGAACTAATTTCCTGGTAGTGCAAATTATCGTTACGTTTGGAGAAAGCCTGGTGAAGCGTACAAAGAAAAGAACACCATACCTACTGTCAACCACGGAGGTCGTAATATTCTTCTATGGGGCTGTTTTTTCTCTAATGGCACAGAAAATTTAGTTCCATTACATGATAAAATGGATTCCACAGCATACCAAAAGATATTGGCCAATCATCTGAAAGCCTCTGCTACAAAAACGTGGTTTAAAACTCAACTGGACATTCAACCCGACAACGATCCAAAGCACACATCAAAATCTACTTCAGAATGGTTAAAGAATAAAATCAAGGTTCTGGAACGGCCCGGTCAAAGACCCGATTGAAATCCGATTGAGAATCTTTGGTATGCATTGAAGAAGGCTGTTCACAAGAGAAGTCCTCAGAATTTGAATGAACTGGAAAAATTTTGCTTTGAAGAATGGTCAGAAATCACTAAATAATCATGCCAAAAGCTCACTGACAAAAATCCTAATCATTTAAAAGAGGTTATTATTGCAAAAAGTTCCTCAACTAGCTATAATTTCATTGTCCTTGTCAGGGTATAAATACTTTTGAATTAGCAATTTTGCTGAAATAAATAATTTTAGACATCTAACTTTTTTCCTCATCCACAAAAGCAAAACTTTTGCTACAAAAGATTTTTCCTATAATTATTTGTTTTTCGAGAAATTATAAATTTATTTTGGGGTATGTAAACTTTTGACTACAACTATATATAACTGCTTAAGCAGCAATTAAGGAATAACATTGTGTATTACATTGCTGTAAATTACATATATGTAATACATTGCTGTAATCCGATTACATTTTAACTACATTGTAACTGGAATGGTTATTCCTTCAGACAGGTAACTAGTGATTAACTTCACAAAGAAAATATACCTCTCTTTCTGTTCTTGACGTAGCACACAACGTTGAAGATCAGCGACACAAATAATGAAAAAACCAAAACAATCCAAATAATCTTCTCGGTTGAACAAAATTCGAAACAGCCTTCTGTGAACAAATAAACAAACAAATGAACACATGCAAGCTCAGTCAGCGACAGAAGCAATATACTTTTGGTCTGAATTACAATTTTCCACTATAGAATATATCATATTTTTATGAACCCTAAATCCCCTTGCCCTATTCAAATATTGAGGGATTGTAACACCCCTCATATGAGCAGTGTAGTTAATGTTCATCAGTCCTGTTAGATCCTACTTTATCAGAACATGGACAGAAAAAACTGAATTTTTCCAAATTCCTCAACAAAAATGGAGCACAGTAACAAAAATTATAAACGGTCCATTTCCCTCTGGTATATTTCTCTCAGCACATTAGGTAGAGTGGTAAAGCCATGCTTAAGAAACGCAGTTTGGACCCTGAATAATTTGATATTCTTAGATAAGGTTCTAGAAAGAGTTAAGAACATAAGAAAGTTTACAAACGAGAGGAGGCCATTCGGCCCATCTTGCTCGTTTGGTTGTCAGTAGCTTACTGATCCCAGAATCTCATCAAGCAGCTTCTTGAAGGATCCCATAACTCACCATGCTGCACATGATCTTTTCCTGTTTGTTCAGTGTCTGAAAAGGAAAAGGACGAGTTCAGTTTGTATTCAATCTCAAAAAACAATGTGATAATGATTCAAACGTAGATTTGTTTCATTCCGTTTTGTGCAAATCACCATGAAATCATATTAAAAAAAGTCAGGAAAATTTAAAAAGAAAAATAGAATTCAAAAATAATCTTGCCATATTTCCTCAGATGTGGAGCTGTTTATAAATAGAGACAGCTTTTTTAATGTTGTTGACCCTGTCTCTTATATCAGCTTATATGTCAGGTTGACCCTGTCTCTTATATCAGTTAAAATGTCCAGTCGACCCTGTCTTTCATAGCAGTTAATATGTCCAGTCAACTCTGTCTCTCATATCAGCTTATATGTCAGGTTGACCCTGTCTCTTATATCACTTAAAATGTCCAGTCGACCCTGTCTTTCATAGCAGTTAATATGTCCAGTCAACTCTGTCTCTCATATCAGCTTATTGTGTTTATCCAGGCTAAGGACATTGTGATTGATGTGTCCTACTCACCTGCAAACACACTATAAACAATCAGCACACCAGTCAGGACGAAAATCATGAATTTCTTCGTTTTCATTTTTTACACAGAAATGTCAGCGTTCTGGTCTGTGTTCAGCTAAAGGGAAACAGAACAGTGTGTTAAAGGCAGAGCATCATACGATGTACAAAATGGAATAATTCTTACCCCCTGTGGCAGTGCAGAAGCCCTGTTGCTGTAAATGGTGTGTGGGGGGGAATGTAAGAATCAATCCATCAATCAATTTTATTTTTATATAATATAATATATTAGGGTATGGTTAGAACAAAAACCAGGAGGGACAGCGGCCCTCCAGGACCTGTGTCATGCACCACTAGTTTAAACCTTATATTTTGGCCAACATGCCATGTTTTGTTTGTTCCTGTTTCTTTTTTGTATGTTTTGTATTTAATCAACGCGCACATATGTGCTTAAACTGCCACATTCTGTCTGTGGGTCTAATTCCCGCCGGTAGCCAGCCATTATATTTGGTTTTCAATTCTTATTTTAGTTTCAGTTTTTCCACAACCTTGAAACTTTTTTCAAAACGTCAAGGATGTGATGAAAAACAGAAACAAAACAAGAATTGAAAACCAAACACCGCGAATGATACTTAAGCAAAAGAATCATTTAATTTTGTATAGCCTGTTTGTTCTCCTTTTAAGTTACATTGACGATCATCGGGGATCTTAGTTTTCCGCAATAAAAAAAAAAAGAAATTCCCCGATAAAAAAAAAAATAATGGAATCCTCCCATCACATAACGTAAGACACACAAACAGTACTGCTGAGTAACAGTCAACACAGGAAGTACTTATTGGTACACTTTATATTCTAAGGAAGTTACAAGCTCATCAATCAATAATGAACAAACTTACCATGTTACTTTAAACATTACAAATACTTCTGCCAATTGCCCAAAACATTGACCCAATCTTTAGGGGTGATTTTAAAAATCATTTTCAGCAACTTTAAACAGTTGATTCAGTAGTAACACACTGGATAGTGAAATATACTGTAGCTACAGCATGAACGTGACAGCACTCCTGCAACCTTGACCGCTGTACACCAGTAGTAGTTTTACTGAACAAGTATGTTTTTGTAAATTTAAATGTTGATGATTATATATGTGTGGCGAGGTACACCCCATCCCTGTGCGTATTTCCTCTTTGTTGTGTTATTATTATTTAAATCTATGTACTTGCAATGTTGTTTTAGGTCAATGCCTCCCCTGCCAAATGGCTTCACGTGGAGAATGTGCCTGAGACCGATTTAATGGTTCAAGCTCAGGCATGTATTTTCTCCAAAGACTCATTGAGATATGCAAAACAATTTCCTTCCATTTGCGTGTACAATATCTCGACACGATCAATCACCGAAATATACTTTGCTTTGTCATCCATTTCTACTATTTTACCTGCAATGCTGAAAACTAGATTTTAGCAACCTAAATCAAAACAATGCAGCACCGACTTTGACCCACAGTACAGGTCACAGAAGCAACAGGCAAAGGTATAGCTTTCTGGTCTGTGTTCAGCTAAAGGGAAACAGAACAGTGTGTTAAAGGCAGAGGATCATACCATGTACAAAATTGAATAATTCTTACCCCCCCACACCGTGGCAGTGCAGAAGCCCTGTTGCTGTAAATGGTGTGTCCCACAGTACAGGTCACAGAAGCAACAAGCAAAGGTGTAGCTATTTTTCTGTTACAAAAGCAGCCATTAACTGAACTTCATGCAAGCCTGGTCTCTTGCATCAAATACCCACTACATGTTACCTTAACATGTCAGCATCTGTTAAGCCATCTTTTTTGTTCCAGGCCTTTTTAATGTTTTCAACCCAAATTTCATCTTTCCTATTCATTTATTTATTTATTTATTTTTAGGGTAGGCGTGCTTAGAATTCAGTTCGTCCTGCAAACGTAACTGTAAAGGATGTTCTCATTGTTAAACATGGTCCCACCAGCTATTCCTCCGCCACTGAGATGTATATATTGATCTATCCAAATGTACAAAAATGTTAGCATAAAGGGAACAGACAGCAATATCTGCAGAGTGGCCCAAGTTATTTACAAGAAAAGAACCAGCCATATACCAAAATAGTATTAAAGGTCCAGCCACATACAGATGTAATATCTACAAAACGTTATATACAAAAAAAAAAGGGCCAGCCTGTAAAGATGTATTGCAATTCCCCATTTTCACTGCAGTACGAACAAAGAGTATATTTTTTTTAACAGTAAAGATGGGGGCCAAGTTTTCCCTATTGTGTCTTGCTTATGGGCTATTAGACTTTGTACTGTGAAGACTTTGAAAAAAAAAAAAAAACATGCGTGCATTAAAAACATGTAGAACAGATTCCTGTTGATCTCCCATTATAACAGATTTTTCAGTTGAGACATTTCGGTGACAGGTACACAGAAGTGTTTTCAATAATTCACAGCGTTTACATTACAGAAGCTTTAATCAGACTTTACACTTTGCAAAACAAGCACGTAATTATGACTTACCACGACATAAAGTAATCAAACCTCTTCTGAAACAAGAATAAAGACCAATCTCCAGCCCTCACTAGCGTCACTTGTGTACCTTTTGTATATAACACGCCTGTACATTTAGTTGCTTATTTTTAGAACGCGGTTTCCCCCTCAGCCCCTGTACTGTGTTTTGTGTTTGTGTATCTGCACTCCGGGTTGGCGTTGGGAAGTGAAGAACGGGACAGTGTCAGAGAGTGAAAAAAACAAAAAACGAAACTGAAACTTACAGCGTCCGTGAAGGGTACTACCCAGCTGGAACTTAAGTGTTTTGTTAGTGTTTGTGAAGTCCTTATCCTTAGATCAACAGAAAACAGCCTGTCAAGATGAGGCAGACAGAGGTACAGTGCCTATAGAAAGTCTACACCCCCTTTCAAAATGTTCACCTTTTCTTGTCTTATAGTCTGGAATTAAAATGCAGAGGCCTGGGTTCCAATCTGGCTACTCAAGTAAAATTATTTTGGTTGATCAGTGGTCTCACTTAGCCCCAAGACAAACAAACTGACAGACAATGGACATTAGTGTGATCTCAAGACGTGTGATCATTTTGGCAAGGCATTTTAACAAGGTGCTTTGAATAAGATTTTCAAAATGATTTCCTCCAGTTTCTAATTTCCCATTTCTGAATTTAGCAATCCCAGTATTATTTGAGGAACTTCATTCAAAACCTAAACTCTGCACGGGTTAAAAACTAACAGGAACTAAGCAAGTCAATCATATGACAAATGACGTCAGTGTAATGTGTGTGTGACAGACATTGGACGTGTCTATTTCTTCTGCTGTTTGTTTGTTTGTTTGTCTTGTGGTATTATAGGTAGTTTATCCAGAAATTCAATCACAAACTCTGCACAGGTAAAAAAAAAACTGTAATGAACTAAGAAAGTCAAGCAGCAGACTAACGTTTCTGCTAATGCCCTCATAAGTGTACTGAAAAATTCTGTTTCTTCTCCAGAGTGTTAGGTTGTTGAGTGGATCTTGTGATATTATAAGGAGTTTGTCCAGAACTTCAATCAGAAACTCTGCACAGCTAAAAACTAGAAACTAAGAATGTCAAGCAGACAGGCTTTTTTGCTAATGTCTTCATCAGTGTAATGTGTGTGCCAAATGGAAGTGTTTGTTTGTTGAGTGGAACTTTCAGTGTCGTGTTATAATAGGTATTTTAATTCATCCACTTGAACACGACTTCTCCTAAACTCTGAAACTCTGCACAGGTAAAACAACTACAGTTTGTTTTAGTATTATTTAGTTTGTCCTACCTGAGGAAAAAGATGAGATTCTAGAAGAAGAATGTTTCAAAATAATTTCCTTTTCACATCCCTCTGGAACAATTTTAAAAAACACCTACAGTCAGCCACCTTTTAATGTGTCTGAACTGTTTGTTTAGCTGATAATAATCTTTATATGAAGACTTACAGTCCAATATATCCATGGGTAGCAGGTCTTTACAGACTGTCTGGCACATGCGTGGTACTGCAGGACGAGGGCACCCGTCAGTCATGACGATGACACGGAGAGGTGGGAAAGAGGGTGTGTGGGCTTTCCCTCTCTCTGAGTGGATGAGAGGCGGGCCTTGGGGGATTGCTTGGCCCATAAATACTGCGCTTGGTTGTGCATTCGGGGGTCCGTGATTGAGAACACACAGAGACACCAGCGGAGAATGTTGGTGTAAACATAGACCAGGCACGAACGCCAGTGGTTGGAACGAGCGACCAAAATCAGGCAAGCACGGCTGAGAAAGACAACCAGCCTTAGCAATTAAAGCAATTATTAAATGTATGGGTACGTGCCCGAGGGAACGTGTGTAGCGATAGGGAAACTTTGGCCACCCAGGTGTATAGTGCACAGCAAAGTGTAGGACAGAGACCCAAGCTGACCAGCTTAGTGGCAGTGGGGGCACTGCGTAAGCAACACTTTTGTTTTATAGTTTTATTACTGCGTTTTAGTTTCCCTTTTTCTTTTGCCTTTGGTTTTTATTATTCTTTTGAGCACCTGTGAGTTCTGAAGCAACGGACTGTACCGTTATTGGTATTATGGTGGACCTGATTACCATTGTCGGTAATCAGGCCACGGACAACAGCGCCCTCTGCAGGATAAAATAAATCCCTGCAGAAAGATAAAGAAACTAATAAAACTGGGCACCTGTGCGGTGTTTACAAATCTCTCCTTTCTCCATTACTGATGTCTCCAGCCTATTGTTGAAATCAGCTACTGCCACGTGCCCCTTGGACCCCTGGCCAACAAGTCTCGTCCAACTCATGCTTCTGACCACCATGCATGGTCACTCCTTCCATTATGAACACTCTCAACCTGTCCCTGGTTTCAGGCCTGGTTCCTGCTGCCCTCAAGACTGCCCCAGTAACGCCAGTGATTAGAAAACCCTCCCTTGACCCGGCTGTCTGTCTAACTTCCATCCCATATGCAATCTTTTTCTCTTCAAAAATCTTGAATAGACTGCAGCCAGCTAGCTGATGAAACATCCCACAGATAACAATCTGCTTGAATCTCTCCAGTCTGGCTTCCAGCTGCATCACAACACTGAAACTGCTCTGCTCCAGATTGTAAATGATCTTCTGCTTAATGCTGCTGCTCCCTCTGTCCTTGTCCTCCTTGACCTAAATTTGCCAAACACTGTCCATGTAAATTAATGTGTTCTCTCTTAGTAAATGAGGCACTAAGTTCAGATTTACATTAAAGCACTTCTAGTTTCTGATTAATAATGTCTCTGGCATGTATGATAAAGCAGAATCTGTGCAAGTCGAAGTCACATTTTCCTAAGTTAGCTGGTGCTTTGCAAACGTTTGGGCAATCGCTGTGCAGACGGAAACAGTATCTACAGATGGAGTGAGCATGACATCTGCAGAAAACAAGCCAGGTGTATTCACCTTGAACTCATGAAAAGAAAACTGACAGAACTGGGTGGCGCAAGCCATCAGGAGACAGGTCAAAAATCACTCTGGACATTTCCAATGCATGTAAGTTTACCAACTAAAGCATCACCATTTTCTGTCAGTTATTTACGATTAAGATTGTCAGCTTAGGCAGTGTTTAACTGACGGACAGAAAGTACTGTCGCACAAAGTCACTAATAGTGCATACATCTGCAATAAACAGTGGCTGTCCAGCAAAGCACAGCGCTCTCAGAAACTCATTAACACAGTCATTCTGCGCTGTCTTTTATTAAAGCACGTGTAAAACCTCATAAATGGATTGTTTGTCTCTCGGTTCACTTTCTTGTTTTAGTTGAATGTGTCTCTTAGTTTTCAGTATGTTCTTTTATTGTCAGTGTGAACACGCACCTCAATGCAGGAGTATTTGCAGCGCTATGCATCCTCTGCCTCATCTGATCCACTTCTGCTGTTTTTGCTTTTTGTATACTTCAAAACAAAATATATAATATTTTATATAGATAATACATATATAATACAATATATATAATAAACAATTATTTTATGGTATAGTATCAAAGTACTGTACTTTGTTATAGGCTAATTATTAATATTCATTGCATTTGGTTGCTCAAAGGTTATTACATTTGAATAAAATTCCAATAGTTAAATAGAATAATTTGTTTGACATTTGCCCAGATATTATTTGTCAACTTCGTTTGATTTCACATTGCATACTGCCCCTTAATTTAGAATTAGTTTTATTTTTTCCCCTCAGGTAAAATTAAACAAAACCTTTTTGCTCAATTTAATGTGTGTGTGTGTGTGTGTGTGTGTGTGTGTGTGTGTGTGTGTGTGTGTGTGTGTGTGTGTGTGTGTGTGTGTGTGTGTGTGTGTGTTTACGTTTTCACATCATACTTTCATTTTAACTGTTGCTGAAAGTGTGGGTGAGATATATTTTTCCTGGGAGATACACGTTTGTGGCACATTAGTTTAGTCTGTACAGTATTATCCAGGTGAAGACATCGTGCCATAGATATCATTCATACTCCTTCCTGAACACATCTGCAGCCAGGACAGGGGAATTCCAGCCAGCTCAACATCAACCACTGAGAAACAGGATATCCTGAAAGCTTACTACTGTAGACCCTCAGTTAACATCAGGCGCTCAGACAAGAAAGTGCGGGATTTACCTTGTCAGCACGCTGGCTGGTTCAGAGTGACCAAAGAAGGGTTACAGATGCAACTACAATGGCTCTAGTTTCTTCCTAAAACAGTAAACTCACTGTATAAAACACACATTAGAAGCCATCGTTCTTACACTGTAATTTGTTATATACATATTTATTATATGCCTCCACAACCTGGTGACAGAAACACAACTCAACACAAAGAAGTTTGACCAAGGAAAAGATTTCATTTGGTTCCAGAACCCCAGTCTTTTGGTAACAAAAGGGCAGCATTCTAGACATTAACGCATAATAAAAATAATTTCAGTTTATATGCATCCATATAACTACTGTGCAATGATATTCCTCCCCACCACCACATAATCAGATCAAGCAATCAGCCCAGAGGTTCAGCGTTGCCAAACACATTGTTACAAAAACAAAACTATACTTCACCCATGCTGAACAACCTGCTGCTCCTGCATACAGAGCTGTAGTGAGCTGAGCCTTTATAAATTGGCAATTAATTCATGAAATAAGCTTGACCGCATTCCCACATGTTTTAAGGTTCCCCTCCCATCAGGTCAGACTAACCAAGCCAGTCTTAAATTAGTCATTGCAATTAATTAGCAATTTCATTTTTGTACCAGAAAATTAAAAACACCATATGAATCTATGTTAATCAGTTTAGTTAACTTTAGTTAAGTTTCAAAGGTCCTCTATCTCGAGACCCTGGGCTGAAGATGGGGTAGACCTCAGTGAATTTGTAATTAAAAGTGTGGATTTCATATCTCATGCTATCATCGTACACATTGTAAAATGATAACTCTCCTTTCTTATAGTCCAGATACACTCCCACTTTATAGAGCTTGCGTTGCAGTGTGAGAGGGACTAGGGACTGGCTCACAGCTTCATATTTATTTCCTCTACACAGCCTCAGAAGCCAGTAGCCCTCCTCTGGTTTCTCAGGTATGCTCTTCTCATCAAGGTATGTGGTGATGCCCAGAGCCCAGTAGCCCTTCTCCCCCACCTCCACCTCCCAGTAGTGCCTCCCGGAGGTGAACCCCTCCTTACCCAGCACACTGGGCCACCCTGCTGATCCATCCCCTTTGAATCTCACTTGTGAGCCATCCTGAGAGACTGTGAGGCTGGGGCTGGCTGTGTCAGGGTTCAGGGTCACTTTAGCTGATGACAAACAGAATTCAGTCAATGTAACATGTTTAAAGCAGAACATATGATTACATGGCTACAGTAGGTCTTTCAGCTCGACGCGGACACTTCTCACTTTTTCTCATGTATTTAAAGCAGAAAAGGTACTGGAAGAAAAGCATTTACAAAATATAATAAATTACTGTTTTTTTTTACTTGAGAACAGTTGTCTGCATATTGTAATTTTTTTAAGGTGTATACTTTCCATATGTACAGATATACATTGGAACAGTCAACATTTTTAGCCTATATACTATATGCTTTTATATTAAAAAGAATACAAGAAATATGTGCAATAAGAATTCAGTACAAAGCTTACCTTGACACGTAGTTATGCTACTCCATTCTAAAATGAATGAAAAGATGGATGAGTAACTCAATCAGTACATTCTCATTACTGTAAATGAACTAATACAGATTTGCAGTGTTTACCTCTTTCTACAACATATCCCACTGCATCTAAATCGAAGAAGATAATGTGTTACAAGTTGAGTGAATATTGTAGGGAATTTCAATTCTCCTAACCAGATAATACATTTCCCTGAATATGCTTAATTAATTTAACCAGCATTGGATCACAGTTTTCTGTATAACGCATACATACCAGCATTCAAATGGTAAAATAATTACATTATTCCAATAAAATAAAAATAGACACAAGAGTGTTCAGGATTCAGAAATGGCTGTGTATAAACAACATTCCAGGTTTGCATGCCCATTTCCAGATCAGATATCTGTCCTTCCATGCAACCTAGTTAATCAATATCTGAGAAAATAAAGAGTTGATGTTCTTACTGAATTTCATTCGAATGTCATCAAAATCTAGAAAAGAAGCAAAGAAAAACGTTCATTATTGGAACAATAATACAAGCTGATTGTAACATGCTGCACTCTCCTTGATCACTCCAATGAACTCACCCCGTTTCAGTTCCTCGATCTCCTTTTCTAAACTTTCTAAAAACACAAAATGAAAAGTTTAACTTATAAAACACACACACACATAATTCATAATATAATAACTGCTGAACCATTTGATACAGTATCAGTTACAAGAAATAACAGTAAAACATGAACGGAAATATCATTTAAAATACAATAAATAAAACTTGCCATTTTTCTCCTTCAATTCGTCACATTTTAGAAAATGAACAAAGAGAGCTTTGCAAATGAAGCTAGTTGATTAAAGTTTGGGTCTCTGACAAAAGCTGATGTGATGCACTCTCCTTTATCACTTCAATGAACTCACCCTGTTTCAGTGTCTCAATCTCCTGTTCTAAAAAACACAAAATAAAAAGATTAGCTTATAAATACAAGTTTAGCTTATGTACATATTTTATTCTGATGGGTAGAATGAATAGCTGAGGTAATAATACTTACTAAAAATATGAATAAACGATGCATTTCATAATGCCTGGTTAACGACTGATAGATGGACAGTTTTGTAACACTTTGCTGTTTGTCACTAGATTTGAACACTGCTTGGAATTCACTGTTTGTTAATGTTCTAAAATGTCATTTCAATGTTAATGGATTGGACTCCCCTCCATCTAAGACATCACGCTTCACAACTACTTTCCATTTCAATTCATACAGCTGAATACAATTCAAACCTGACATCGCTAGTTCACTAGCAAAAACATGACTATGCTGCTGCTGCTCCTTTGAATTGAAGTGTGTGGTTAGTTGACTGTCACTTTATTAATTGACTCTTCGCTGCTACCTGTAATACACTCTCTTCTCAACACCTCTCTGCTCTCTAGCGGTTTCCCTCTGCCTTCAAACAGTCTTGCATAAAACCCATCTTAAAAAAACCCTCCCTCCATAACTACCATCCTGCCTCCAGCGTCGTAACCAGAGCTGGCATTCTACCGGGTCACACTGAGGTATCAAGCTATAGCTGCAGTATTTATATGACTGCTTGGTATTTACTATTCAACCTCCAAATCTATGTTACAAGGCAAAACAAACAGAGAAAATTAAGTCTTTTGTCTTTACCAGAATTTTTACATGAGCATCTGCATCGATGATGCTTGAGAACAACCGAGGACACGACTATGCATATGTGGCATAGAGCTAAGCAAGCAGATAACAGAATGGCTGCTTTGTGTGTATAGTTTAAAAAGGCACGTCTGGCTCATCCTATTATCCATTGTCTCACAGCTGAAGCTGCAATGTAGGCAAAACTTTATCTTAAGCAAAGCATACAAGGTTGTGTGAGCAAGATTATAGGAGTGCAAGATGTCAGTACTTTTCCATGCTGAGCCAATCCTATTTTCTATAATATTTCGGTACATTGCCAGCTCTCTGCTTTCCTGTCAATAAATTCTGTGAAAACTGCTCTTCCCTCTGTCATTAACTCTCTACTGCCCGTGCCGCCTCCCTCTGTCCTAATTCTCCTCGACTCTCTGAAGCCTTTGACACGGTTGACCACCCTATTCTCCTGTCCTCCCTCGCTGACCTGGGACTCTCTGGCACTTAACAAGATTTAACATTTCGCTAAATATTTAACTAAAACTTAAATCTCTTAACAAGATTTAACATTTCGCTAAATATTTAACTAAAACTTAAATCTCTTAACAAGATTTAACATTTCGCTAAATATTTAACTAATTCTTAAATCTCTCTCACGCGATTTGATTGGCTCTTGTAATGCTAATCGGGGAATATGGACATCTCAGCATTGCAAGAGCCAATCATATCGTGTGAAAGCACAAAGTGGGCAGAGTAGCTAAATGTTAAATATTTTTTAAAGATTTAGCTGGCCAGTTAAATATTTTGCTAAATGTTAAATCTTGTAACTAGATTTATAAATTATATCTGAATGTATACATTTAAACAAATATTGATTTATTTTCACAACATTTATAAATTTGGGGAAAAAATAGAAAGATTTAAGTTAAATCTGGGGAAAAAAAAAATACAAGATTTAAGCTAAGGCACCTGTGACAAAGTGAACTATAAAGTATATGGCAAAGTGGTGGAGGGTGTGTATATTGGTCCAGAGTGACAGTAGCCTGTATCCTCTCCACTGAATTTGGGTCACACAAGTAAATTGCAGTCTTTGACTGCTAAGTCAGAAAAGACTACAATTCCCAGAGTTTCACAGGGGCGACCATTTTGAGACAAGGGTTTTCACCTGTCTCCAATTAGGCAGCCATAAAAGAGCATGTTTTTTTTTTTTCCAAACGTGAGGTGTGTAGAGGAGATGACAGATGGAAAGGCTGAAACAGATTAAAAGGTTGGTGTTCTACTTAAGGGGGAAACATTTATTGCCTAGTTTAAGGCATGTTTGTGGTTAGTCAGTAAACAGCTTAGCTGTCTGGCTTGTAGAAAGGAGAGTTAAAAGATAGCTGTAAGGTTTAGGTAGCGCTCGGTAATAAAGACCTAGGGTTTGTTTTGTTTACATTGTTGGAATTTGATTTGTTTGACTCTGGATAAAGAGAGCACCCGCCTGAAATAAACATACAGGCCGCGCCCTGGTTAAAACAAAATACTGTGGTCCAGAGTGCTTGGTTCCCAACAGACTGTGTTCAAGACCCGAAAGGACAGTGACAAAACACCCCAGTCTGTCACACACCCAATAATTTCTGTCTGTTACATGTGTGCTGATTACGCAAATGTACTTTTGTAGAACATTCAAAATACACGGTATCCATGGGATATAGAAACACAACACCCACACCGATTCGAGTGGATTATAGAAACTGGTGATAACTGATCAAATTGGCAGGTGATAGGTTGTGGAAAGACCAATTGCAACTGGTTAGGATCTCGCAATATAGAAACGAGCCCCAGATTCTCAAGGAAATGTTATTTGTACACAGGTGTTTCTGTAAGATTCCCAACTGAAGTAACACAAAGTAATCTGATTACTTACTAATTGTCAGTTTTAAGAGTAATACTTCTCTGTAATAAGTTTCTGATTACAATGAACTTGGTACTGGGACTAGTTATGTAAACAGCTCTGTATTCTAAACAGCTATGCTGATACACGCTTTACACACTGCTTTAGAAAAAAGAGGCGAATCGAATCTGACACTGTGTTTGGGTTGCAGTTTTGCTTCAGTACTACTACAAATCTCCTATTCTGTACTGTATTGAATGGTTACTGTGCTCACTGTACTGCATTATACTGCAATATCACTATTACCTCTGCAATGTTTATTATTGAACTTGCCGTTCACAGATTGATAACAGTCCACATTCGAAGGGTCTAAATTAGAAATTGGAAAAAGATAATTACAAATTGACACATTCTTTCTCTTTCTTTTACAACACAGTATATTAAACATGCAGAATATGGAACAATTCCCAATGCAAGAGCACACACTGGCAGGGCAGTCTCATGGTGGATGTGCTATAGATCTATGCATTGTGATTTGGGTGGATCACTGACTTATCTTTCAGAGTCGAATACTCACCACTTTAAAAAGAATCATAAGACATCATGTATAGTCAATGCTTGTTACAATGAACAGGGATTGGACACATTTCCTGTCGCTACCAATTTTCTGCATGGTCCCGACCAGATTTTGCCGTCACTTATTGAAAATGAATTCTTATAATACAAGTTCACTTCAAACTAATTTCCTGGTAGTGCAAATTATATTGGAGCGCCCCACCCCCAGGGAAGAACAATTTGAATAAAAGGAATTGCCCTAGTTTGAACAGCTGCGTGCAAAGGATATTGGGAAATGTATTCCCGTGCTTCCAGATTAGTGCCTCTGTTTTGTATTCTAGTGCTGTTTTAGGACTACAGATCCTATGATGCATTTCGAGTTGTCGTCACGCTCACGCATCAATGTCATATCCACTATCCATGCAGACAAAAGTGGAGGAGTGGAAAGCAATGGATTCTGCACCACCAAAAAAGAAAAAGAAAGATGTTGCCAACACATCGAAAAAACTAGGATACAATAGTACAGGTCTACGAACGGCGAACTGCTTGCAGGGTACGGCACACTTCACTCACACTCTCAAAAACACAATTCTACCAAAATTCTCATCCCTGACCTTTATTATATTAATAAAGAAGAGAAATGCTAAACTTATTTACATATAGTAAAACAAAATACAGCCATTACAATACGTACAGCTTCGGCTCTCATTCAGCTCAAACAGTTTCTTTTTTTAAGCACCCAACTCACTTACGATTACTAGCAAAAACATTCATTTATCCATGGCCAACTTCAGTCCGTGCCACGTCATATGCGACTCACACCTAACCCCTAAACTTAGCCCCTAAACCTAACCGCTACCCCTAAACATAATCTTTAAACCTAGCCCCTACCCCTAAATCTAATCCCTACCCCTAAACCTAACCCCTAAACCTAACCTTTACCCCTAAACCTAACCCCTACCTCAAAACCTAACCTCTACCCCTAAACCGAACTCCTAACCCCTAAACCGAACTCCTAACCCCTAAACCGAACTCCTAACCCCTAACCCTAACCTCTACCCCTAAACCAAACTCCTAACCCCTAACCCACACAACTAACTCTGTCACTCTTAACCATTATTTCAACAGTTTGTTTCACAGCCTCTAGAGGCCACTAGTGGCTACTACATCTGACGTTCACCGCCTGTCTTTCTGCATGAGGTATTAATGATGTTATTAATTGTAAGTTTTACATTGTATGTGTGTCTTTTATAGTTAAGTTGTTTTTAACCATTGTTTAATGTGTTTTTATAGTCGTTTTAATGTGCTTGCTATACAGTTGCTTTAACATGCTTTTATATTATGGTTCTATACAGTATTGTGTAAGTTTTGAGTTCTTTCATCTCCCATTGGCAAAACCAGCTACGTGCAGTTCTGCACAACCTAACACGACTCAAAGTCACAGATGGGTGTCCAAAATGCAGGAGATTAGCAGAGATAGTGTGAGATGGGAAAGGGGAACTGAAAGACAAGATGGATGCGCCCTGCTAGGTACATCGTGGTCTGCAGCACCCCCTTTCCCCCCCGCAGAGGGAGTGTGCAATGAGAGTGGAGACCCCTATCGTTGGACAGAAATACAAATGGGAGTGGAGTCAACAGTTGTTTACAAAGGTATAAATACCCAAAAGGGTAAAGTGTTGTCTTTTCATCCCTTTCGAATTGACTCCATGGATATCCGTGCTTTCTGATACAAACGTATGCACTGAGCTGTACTGAGGCCTTGAACGAAGTCAGTTTAAATCTCGTGCTTATATGATTGTATTGGAGGTGTACCTTTCTTGTATATAAAGTGTTTTTGAATCAAAAACCATTTGTCAGCTTAATCTTTTTCACTACACCTGAACTGAAAGGTAATACACAGTAATAAGTAGTCATATTTCGACCTATTTTCAAGTAACTTGGTACTGGAACTAGTTACCTAAACAACTCTGTATTCTACACAGCTGTGCCGATACACGCTTTACACTTTAGAAAAATGTTTCAACAAAATGTCCTTTGGAAATTGTTTTCAATGGACGTTCAGTCAGCCACCTCTCTCTGTGTCTGAACTGTTTGATTAGCTGATAATAATCTTTACTGTTACTGTCCAAAGTGCAACCTGTTCCAGAGAATCGTCAAAGTGAAACTAATTAACATCAGAAATAAACGGTAGAGGTTGAAAGATTCGTTTTTTTGTCCTCCTCCTTTTCCTGCAGGTGTATTTGACATTTACATTATCAAAGCCTGTGACAGGATGGTCGAGTGGCGAGGCCACAGACCAGGAAATAAATACATAAGCCAGGTACTACAGGTGAGTCTCACATGCGCTCTTTTAATTTTTTCATAAATATTGAAACAAAAACAAGAGACTGGTACACAAAACAAAACAAACAGACACAATGGTTCAAACTAAACAGGTACTGTGCTGGTTGTAGAGAAAACATTCATGGAAAAAGGATGGCTGTTTTTAAAAAATGTAGTACTAGAGGCGCAAAGCAATTACATCCCAAAAGGAGACAAATCAAAATCTAAAACAAAATGGTTTAATAGATCAATTAAAAATCAGAGGAAAAAAAGGCACTTTACAGAGCGTTTAAAAGGGACCAAGATAAAGGTACACGGAACTGCAAACACAAATCAAAAAGGAAGTTAGAAAGGCCACGAGAGAGATAGAAATGAACATTGCTAAGGGGGCTAAAACCAATTCCAGAAAGTTTTTCCCAATATTATAACAGCAAGAGAGCTTTCAAAGAGAAGGTAAAATGTCTAAGAGATACAAACGGCAAAATTGTAGTAGCAGCTTCTTGAAGGATCCCAGGGTGTCAGCTTCAACAACATTACTGGGGAGTTGGTTCCAGACCCTCACGATTCTCTGTGTAAA
The DNA here is from genome assembly GCF_017654505.1 of Polyodon spathula. Lineage (NCBI taxonomy): Eukaryota > Metazoa > Chordata > Actinopteri > Acipenseriformes > Polyodontidae > Polyodon > Polyodon spathula. Next base: position 1,959,757 of record NC_054575.1, read on the forward strand.
AAAGTGCCTCCTATTTTCTGTTTTGAATGCCCCTTTGTCTAATCTCCATTTGTGACCCCTGATCCTTGTTTCTTTTTTCAAGTCAAAAGTCCCTTGGGTCGACATTGTCAAATACCTTTTAGTATTTTGAATGCTTGAATCAGATCGGCGCATCGTTTTCTTGGTTCAAGACTGAACAGATTCAATTCTTTTAGCCTGTCTGCATATGACATGCCTTTTAAACCCGGAATAATTCTGGTCGCTCTTCTTTGCACTCTTTCTAGAGCAGCGATATCCTTTTTGTTGTGAGATGACCAGAACACAATATTCAAGATGAGGTCTTACTAATGCTTTGTACAGTTTTAACTTTTCACAATATATTCAAACTTTTTTTTTTTATAGTTTCCCCACATTGTTTAGATGAAGTATTTTTCATAGATTCCTTCTTCAGTATCTCCCATATGGTATTTATAATGCCCATTTATTTCCTGCATGCAGTACCTTACACTTTTCTCTATTAAAAATCATTTGCCATGTGTCTGCCCAGTTCTGAATCTTGTCTAGATCATTTTGAAGAGACCTTTGCTGTTGCAACAGTGTTTGCCACTTCTATTTGTGTCATCTGACAAGGCATTTAACAAGTTTGCTTACTATACCAGAATCTAAGTCAATGTAGGTTAGGAATAGCAGAGGACCTAATATTGATCCCTGTGGTGCTCCACTGGTTACCACACTCCATTCTGAGGTTTCTCCTCTAATCAGTACTTTGTTTTCTACATGTTAACCACTCCCTAATCCATGTACATGCATGTCCTTTAATCCCTACTGCATTTGGTTTGAGAATCTTAAATCCTGGCTGGTGTACGAGGAGTATGTAGCTTTTCATACTAGGGAGAGAAATTATATAAAATTGATAAGTCTATAAAACGCAACAGTTTAATCTTTTAGAATGGATTTGAAAGCCATTAATGAGACAGGAGTTTGTTTTTGTTTTCTTTTTTTTTTTTTATTAGGAACACAGTTGAGACGTTACGTTGTGTCTTTTTCGCCAACATCCCAGTGCGAGTTGCATTCCAAAGATGGCCACGCTGACCCCCAGCAATGACACAGACACTATGGGAAGTGCACTGACCCTTCGGACTGACAGAGCTAGGGGAAAAAAAAAAAACAATTAAAACAATTTATTGAGAGAAAAAAAAAACTGAATTTATCTATTTATTAGTTTGTTGGTCTTTAATATATTAAAACTAACAATTAACAAAATGTTAAGTGTTAGACTTGTCCCAATATTGCCAAACTGTACCCAGTGTCCCTGCCAGCGAGGGTTAAGATTGCTTACCTGGCCTGTGGTCGAGCTGGGAGCGTGTCGTTCTGTGGTTGCTACGGCGATGAGTGGAGCGGACGAATCTTATCGAGCCTCGCGATGACACTACAACTGAACCCTCTTGGCTGCGAGATCTCTTTGATAATCTTCGTCTTCTCAACCCTGTGTGAAAGAAATACAGCACTCAAGCTCAGGTTATCATAACTCAGTATAAATACAGAATTGGTAAAAGTTTAATCCAAACCTTTGTTTGGGCCTGTTAACGAATTTCCTTGGATAACAATACTAACCAACAACCAGACAAGCAAGATGGGCCGAATAGCCTCCTCTCATTTGTAAACGATGTTCTAATAGGCAAGAATAACTAGTCTACAACACGTCCTTGAATTCCCCAAACATACTTTAGGGCAATAAACCAGTCATTGTTACTGATATCCTTGTTGAGAAAGGCAGTACCCACATTTGCCATTTATGACAACTGTGTAAACTCTTAAATGCCAAATAGTATTTACAGTGCTGCACAGGACAGCTCACAAGTGCGATTCACAGGGGAGGGATCAGCAGAGTGGCCCAGTGTGCTGGGCAGGGAGGTGTTCACCTCCAGGAGGCACTACTGGGTGGGTGAGGTGAAGGGAAGGGCTACTCTGCACTTACTTGAACTGCTGCAGTTAGTTTGGCAGCTCAGATCTCCTGCTGGTGAACAGAGAACTGCACTGCAGTGGATATACAACTGTGGATATAGAACAAAATGCATTGAAAAATACACGTACTTAAATATGACATCCATTCAGTAGTCTTGCAGCATGAGAACAGGAAAGGGGGTCTGCCGGACAGATTCACTTCTATTAGTTTAGAGAGGAGATAGTAGTCTCATAGCAGGAAACTGGGAGGGGGATTGTAGACTGGATCAAGTCTCACCTGCCAGTTGAAGGGGATGCCATTGGTCTGGTTGACGAAGGTGAATGTTTTCAACTCAAATCTCTTGTTGTGCGAGGGGAACTTCAAGTCTGTTTTCACTGTGACTTCGTGCAGCACTGTCTGGTAGTTGTCACTCAGAAACGGGCACCTTCTCGCAAGTGTGTAAAAAAAAAAAGATACAGAATACAGGAAAGAAGTGTCCCACAATCATGTTCAGTTTGACAACAATACAATTCCTTCTTTGTGCGTTTACCACATTCTTCTAGTGCAGTGAAGCGGTTTGAATCAGTCTGAACCATTTGGTTCAGTAAGGTTCACTCAGTCACAGAAAAATCCTCAATTGTACTACGCAATGATAGAATGTACCTTAGTGCTGACTCACTGAATTAGGCAATTATTCATTTTTTAGACAACTGTATCTGGTAGTTTAAATACACTACCAGTGTAGTGTATGATTGAAGAACAAAGTGTCCGACGAGTTTGGTTTCATTTTTCTATTGCACTTTTCAATGCACACCTGTTATTATGCACTGCGCATATTGCATACAAAAAGGGGAATAATTCGGATGGAGGGTGGTGGTGGGGTGGGGGGGGAGGATGCCCGCGCCATAGTAAATAAAGGCAGTCTTGCCAGTTCAGGTCAGCTAACCAATTCTCAGGATTAGCAATCACACATAGTACAGATCTGCAGGATTTGCTAGACCGCATTTAAGTCCACTTGATGCGGACCAAGTCACTGCTACACTGCAAAATCGACCCGACGTGTTGAACATGGAGGTATTAATAAAATCAGTACTTTTTTTGGGTTACATCTCCCACAACATTAAAGCCGCATTTCAGCTAGGTTCACTGCAGTTTCACAGACACTTAACACATGATTCCCCTAGAGAGCGATAGCCAACAGCTAATTTGAAAGATAAGAACATGGACTAATTAGCTGTCATGTATGTATTTGATAAGATCTATCCTTAATTTTTTTTTTTTTATATAACTGCCTCTTTAGGTCACCCCCCCCCCCCCCCCCCCTTACGGGGGGTGCCCCACACTTTGTACACCACTGCGAGTTTCATTAAAGCTGCAGACAGACAGGTTTGACATTGCAATATAAAAGTACAAGCCATCTAGAAAGATTAACAGGACATTTAAAGGAATATAAAACTATGCTAATGTTTCCAAGGCTTTGGCGCCACCAAGTGAATTTTTTTTATCACTGCAGCCTATTGGTATTAATACTACAGGAGAGAAAAGTCGGTCACCTGTCCCTCAGTAGCGGCCACTGTGCCCCTTGCCCTGGTTTGGGGTCGGAGGTCGCCCAGCAGTTGTCCAATAGCAGCTCAAGACTGGGGTCCTCTCTGTCGAGAATTCGGACCTCCACAAAGACAGGGTCCAAAAGCACCCGCACCAAGGGAAACTCCGAGAGGGAAACCCAGGAAGAGAAGGAGCTGTCTGGGGAGAAGACACACACATAGGGGCGAGAGACTTGGACAGCACTCTGGAGGGTGAATTTGCTAGTGCCAATAGGAGGCAAGAGAATGGATTTAAAAAAAAAAAAAAATGCTTTAAAAGGGGAGGGGAAAAGAATGTTAATAGCCAATAAGGAGGCTAGAATTAAGGAAGCCTTGATTCGCAGCAATAATGCAATGGATATTCCGAGTGTCAGCGACTGTGCTTGACCTGCCTTTTGCGATGCGTAGCTCCAGCCTCACGGTTCCCAGTTCAGAGATGGGTTTGAAGGCGGGTGGGGGGTTGACGATGGTCTCCAGTCTGGCGTCCCCGCTCGCCTGATACACACAGCGCACACGCAGCCGGAACCCACTGTCACGACTGATAGCGTAGCTCAGCGCAGTCACCAGATCCCGATCAGCAACGATCTCTGTCTCGTACAGGACAGAGTCTCCTACGAGCTGGGGAGAGGAGAATGCATTACTTCAAAAACAGGATCGTCTCACAGGATCAAGTGTCCCTTTAGCCAAGAAAGGGGAGGGAGGAGAAAATGAATTCCTTCATACAGGATCGAGACTCCTATGATCTGCAGAGAGATGTGGTGGTGGGGATTTGTTACCTTGTACAGCATTGAGTCTCGTGCTGAAGAAAGGATGGAGGGGAGAGGATAGGTAGAGGGGACATGGCATGAGTTGAAAAGGTGAAAAGTTGGAGATTTCATTAGATAATCCATCTCAGTTAATAAGTCTCATGCGCTTGGAAGAGAAGAATAAATCCTCATGCAGGATTACAGCTCTTGTAAACAGAAGAGAGGCTAGTGGGTGAAGAGGAGCGAGAATTAACCTTGTACAGGATTTAGTCTCCAATTAACTGAGTGAGCCAAAAGGGGAGAGGGATAAATTTACAAGCAATCTCCATCTCTTACAGGAGACAGTTCGCTACAAACTGAATTCAACACCCAATAAAGAAGATACAAAAACACACAGGTGATCATACTGTATTGACGTACGACATCTAAACCTGCAATCCGATAGTCGGCTGGATCCATAGGTAGAGGATATAGATACACTTTGCTCTCCAGTGCTGTCTGTCTGGACCAGGGCCAGCGTTGGGGCTGGGGTCCCCACTGCATATTAGACGCAGTCTAAAATTGACTAGTATTAATAAAATAGACTGTAGCAAGGTAGTATTGGTGGACTGTCAAAAACACAAGCCAACAAATTATCGATCTGGAGGCAGGACACAGAGAGAGCGCTGTGGCAGTAGGGAAGTGTTAAGGTTATGAGATCGCTCTGCTGGCAGATGCGATACCAACTGATGACAAGTTCAATATTTAAACTACATGCTCTTGGGATATTAAATTTGTTAATTGTGTTTGATTTTTGTTGCTTGGAGTTGTACTGAATGAATTTGTACTATGGGCAAAGTTTTGAGATGCAGACGTGCGATAAAGATAGATTATATTCGCAGTCTTGCATCAGGGTCCAGTAAATCCTAGCGCCGGCGCTGGTCTGTCAGTCCCTCACCTCACAGGTATGGATTCTTTACAAACAGACCAGTTTTACCAGTTTCCCACTCCCACAATCACGGACCGGGAAGTGGAACACTGCCAGGTCAGAGGTCATCCACTTGGGCTGGCACTGTGCCCCCTGACCCTGTGACACGCGTGCAGATGTCAGTCGAAGGGGCGGGGTCGTGGAGCTGCTGTTGACCAGGATGACAAAGTGACCCGACCGAGAGCAGCCTGGAAAGAGAGGGGTTATCATATATTTGCATCTTCCATGTGTCCCCATGTGCAGCTCTTGGGGAAAGCTTTGCATCACCCTCTATATAAAATTAATTTTGCTTCATAAAGTCAAATGAAACCTGCTGAACAATGTTAGGTCAACATATTGAATTACATACTGCTTTGTGGTTTTCCATATGCTTAGCAAAAAACTGACAAATTGAACAGCGACATTTCAAAATCCAACATGAAATAGTACTGTACTAATGGCTTCCAATACACTTTTGCAATATCAGGGTTGTTGTTTCTTTGAATTTTGTATTTAAAAATTTAATCCCCCCCCCCCCCCCCCCCCCCCCCCCCCCCCCCCCCCCCCCCCCCCCCCCCCCCCCCCCCCCCCCCAAAAAAAAAAAATGCATGAAAAGATTCAATAAAATTTACATTTATTTCAGTATAGATTTATTTTCTGGTTTCCCTTGGTGCTGTGTTTCTGTCTCTGATCTTGGTTAGCACTGAGACAGTGTTCCAAGTTTAGAACAGATTGCAGGAATCACTTTTTTGTAACATGCGTTATAAATGCATGAAATAGCCCAGGTGAAGTAGGAGGATCTAAAACACTTGAACATATAAAAAGACTAGATTCTGTGCTTTTAAAAAGGAGTTTCCTCATCACCTACCCCCTGGGACCAGCTAAACACAGAGCAGTTGGGACCCTGGGCTGACCTGTGTATTTATAGAAGCAGGGGGGGCTGTGGTGCACAGAGTCGAAGGCACAGCCCAGGCGGATGCATTCGGATTCAGAGATCCCGTCAGCCCCACACCGCAGCCCGTGGCTCAGGAACTCTGTCACCCTGGGTAACTCAGTCTTTATCTCCCAGAGTCCTGCATCTGGGGTCACAAACCTGACCGCAGGGGGACCTGGGGAGGAGGGAAAGAGAGAAGAATACTCCACTGCTTACACACCGGAAACACAATTAGAACTACAGCTCCCAGCATGCCACTGAACCCACAGTATCAGTGAGGGATGATGGGAGCTGTAGTTCTTTATTCAGCGTTCAGGTGGCTGTGAAGCAAGGTTTCACAAGATCCCCTCAAACAGCAGAAGACACTTCCAATATCTCACACACACTGATGAAGGCGTTAGCAGAAACGCTAGTCTGCTGCTCGACTCTTCGTTTCTTCCTTTGCAATGGAAGTTCTAGACCTAGGATCTCAAGAACCGCTCCACATATCAGCTCAGTCTTCACCTGTGGTCTTCAGCCTGAAGTTGACAGGCAAGATGTTCACATCAGTAACCATTACTGGAATCTCCTGAATTTTAAAAAGATGGATTTTAAGAGATGGTTAGCACTCCTTTAAAAGGGGAAGGACCAGCGATAATGTTAGAGCTAGTACGAGGCAGGAGAAAGCCTTGGCCAGCACTCTTCTAAACCGCCCCACCTCTCTCTCTGCGGTTGGTGATGCTGTGAATGTTACGTTCACGGCTCCCCAGATGTTTCTCGCCGTTGTCTTGGCAACCGCCCAGATGTTTACGTTGCCATCAGTCTCTGGGCTCAGCCCTGACCCGCGGCGGCACGTCACTGGCAAGAGAGCGCCCTCTATCTGCAGCACAAAGCTGAACCAACCATTCCTCTGGCAGGGAACAGAAACATGCAGAAATGCATTCATTTGCCATTGTTAAGCAATACCCATCTCTTTCCCTCCCGGCTTGAGGAAAGTATTTTGTATGAAGTAGAGTCTGAAAGGATCGCAACAATTCATCAGAAACGGCGTGGCCGCATAGCCCAATCTACACGTTTTTGTAGCATCTCCTTCCTTCTAACTAAAGGGTGTCCTCTGGGCCTGCTTTCTGTGCTGCAGTCACACGATTCACCTAGACCCCCAGAATTTTTATGAGAATTATTTTAAAGAGGAACGCTATTACACAGTCCAGATGAGAAGTAGCTGTCGCTCCATCTGGAGCCTCATTCATCACATTGTGCTGTAGGTCAAACTCACCCCAACAAGCCTCAGTTAGCATTCCTTTATAAAAGGAGAGCAGCGATACTGTTGCTATAACAACAAAATAGCTTTTATAAAGCCATCAAGAACTATTTAACACTGGTTAGCCACTTTAACATAGCAGTGTAACCCTAGAGGAATGGAGCGGATGGCGCCAGCGTGCCGCAAGTCACCTGTTCATGCACATAGCAGCTGTAGTAGGTGGTTCTGAAGACCAGGGTGTCGTCCCAGCCTGAAGACAGGGTGTAGCCGCACTTTGTAGCGATTCTGTGGGCGTTCAGGGCATAGCCGTGCTCATCTGTAAACACAACATGGGCGACGCGACTTACTAAAACAAAAGCAAGGCTTTATTTACATGTAGGATTTGACTGTTTTAAATACATGTCAGTCGTTTGACAAAAGTCGCTCAAGTGTCAATGCAATTTTTTTTTCTCAATCTTTAAACAATTACTTTATATAGCTTTATTCCTGTTCAAATTTATCCCAAGACTTCATTACAATGCATGGTGGGAACATAGGTATATACAGTAAGAGCCTAACCACCAAGCAATCACCTTACCAGCCCTCAAAGCCAAGCTCAGGACCGCAGTTCCCATCACCTCTCACCGGTACTGCGGTTGCACAGACGAGCCAGGAGCTGTAGTTTGTATTTAAATTCTCTCTTGCAGAACAGATACTGTAGTCAAACCCGGAATGGGCGCTTATGATAATTGATAATTTGCTTAAACATTTTTCTACATGTTTTCAGCTCTTACAGTTGCAGTTCAAGTTATTTATAAATGCAAAAGCTGAAAACAAATACAAAATGTTTAATTAAGCAATTATCAGTTCAATTAAGGGTCTGGTTCAGTAAATGAGAGCTCGGTTGGCATGAAAGCCAGCATCCACAGCAAGGGGTCCCCAGGACCCAGTTTGAGAAGCCCTGCCCTAAACTCCTTAAAACTAGGGATGAATCCGAAATAGTTAGCCGGGCAGAATCCTGGTTTCGGTGCATCCCTAAAAAACCAACAAAATACACGCACAAAGATATATAACACAAGCCTGACCGAGCACTTTAATTGGAGACGTGATGAGTTGTCTCGGAATACGAACTTCCACGTACTCCTCCTCGCATTCCACCACCACGGCGCCGGCCTTGGATCCTCGGGCTGGAGTGATAAGCGCTACCCACAGGAGAGTGACCAGGCAGCGTTGGAGCCCGTCAGTCGACCCCGCCGAGGCAGAGCTGTACGCGGCACTTGGGCTTAACATATTTGCGATTATTAAAATATATCAAATAATCACGTAAACAGTCGAACTGGATAACCAGGGGGTGAGGGGGAAAGAACGGGCTAGCCGAAGGGCATTTAAAGCCGCCGCCCTAATTACTAAACAAAACCAATTAATATCGTGAGCTTCAAGGTATTTGACCACACAGTGAGTGAATGGAGGTGCTTAACAATTTCGTTTAATGCAATTAAAGTGATTGCTGACACAAGAACATGATTATTATTTTTTTAATTATTGGGTTGATTTTCATGTAAAATGTAACTATATATATAAAGCAAAGTTTTTAATTATCAGATTTGAGTGCATGTTTGCATTATGTGGGAACCATGTTGCGCACAAATAAAACTGCTATGCTGATGTTTTTTTTTTTTCATTTTAGAATATAAGGACATAAGACAGTTTACAAACGAGAGGAGGCCATTCGGCCCATCTTGCTCGTTTGGTTGTTAGTAGCTTATTGATCCCAGAATCTCATCAAGCAGCTTCTTGAAGGATCCCAGGGTGTCAGCTTCAACAACATTACTGGGGAGTTGATTCCAGACCCTCATGATTCTCTGTGTAAAAAAGTGCCTCCTATTTTCTGTTCTGAATGCCCCTTTATCTAATCTCCACTTGTGAGCCCTGGTCCTTGTTTCTTTTTTCAGGTCAGAAAAGTTCCCTGGGGTCGACAATACCTTTTAGAGTTTGTAATGCTTTGAATATCTCAATTGTTTTGTAAGAGACGAAACAACTTTATAATTCTTATTTTATACTATAAAGAAAAAAAGCACTTTGTTTAGTCAGTATCAAAACTGACATTAAAAAGGAAACATTACTAGTACCCATCAAGTACACGTTTCACATCCTGTTTGCAGCTTTTTATAATAGAAATGTGAGGGCTGTAAAGTCAAGTCAATACATATAAGGTAAGATTGACAGGAGGTGGTTTGCTGTGTTGGGGAGAGAACGGTCATTTTGTGGAGGGTATTGGTCAAAATGTGTGTCTTAAGCTGAGTTAAAACCACAAAACACTTGCATGACATGTTTAGAGTTTCCGTTTCTTCTTTCTTTTTTTAAAGAGATATCCATATATGGTTAAAAAAAAGGTTTTACAGTTCTGACCAATATACACTTGTGTGCAAAAATATTGACAATGACCTTCCATAGGGTTTTATATCGTCCAACCCTATAGCTACGGCCAAGGGTTTTGCATCACCTACAATTTTAGGATTGGGATGTATATATATTTTTTTAAGACTATATGAACATCATTTAGATATTTTATTAATCATGTAATCGAAGAAGCTACACAATGGTATCACACAAGTGTACAGGAAGCTGTAATAGTAGATATAGATTTGTAGTATTGTAGTAACAGGTATAGTATTGTAGATTTACGAAATGCTTCAATTTGTCAGTTTTTCATTAAGTATATGGAAAATTACAAAGCCGCATGTAATTCATTATGTGAACGTAATATTATCCAGGAGGTTCCATTCAAAACATTCTATAGGGTGGTGATGCAAAATGTTTGTCTTTGGTATTACAGTGCTGTGCTATAGGGAGTTCATCCAAAACTTCAGCCACAACTTCAATCCAAAACTCGGCACAGACAAAGACTAGAAAAACTGAGAGAGTCAAGCAGCAGAGCAGCGTTTCTGCGAATGCCTTCATCAGTGATATGTGTGTGAGAGATATTGGAAGAGTCTGTTTCTTCTTCTGTGAGTTTATTTGTTTGCTCAGTGGATCTTGTGATATAGTAGTTCACCCAGAACTTGAAACACAGTTTCTAAGGAAGTGCAACACTGTCTGATAAGCAAAGCCGGAGAGCAGTGATTTCTTTAGCCCACTGTAGAACCATATATCGTGTTAAAATAAAAATGCATGCAATACTACACACTTGAGACCAATGTGGTGCATAGATGTGTGTGTGGAATTTGCAGAATCATTTTGTTGGCTACAATCACTTAAGATTCGAAAGTAGCCTGTGTTTCTTGTGCAGTTCCTCTACAGCTGGTACTCAACCCAGCAGCAATGCTTTTGGTACATGACTGCATTTCCGTTCGCATGTCTATTTAAAAAAAAAAAGAAAAAACAACAAAAAAAACGTCTCAGCAGCGTTTCCTGTAACTAGGGCTTGAAACTTGAGCTCTGAGCTTCTGCAATGATGCAGCTTAAAATCACTGTGTGTGTGTGTGTGTGTGTGTGTGTCTGTGTGCCTGTGTGTGTGCCTGCGTGCGTCAGTCTGTGTCTGTTTGCATGTGTCAGTCTGTGTGTGTGTGTGAGTCTGTGTGTTTTATAAGATATATGTATATATATCTATCTATATATATATATATATATATATATATATATATATATATAGATATATATATATAGATATATAGATATAGATATATATATATAAACCTCACAACCAAATATGGACACAAAGTGTGAAAGCAGCCTAAACTCAACTAAACTCCCTGAACTAGAGTTGATAATGTATGTTCGCTGGCTCCCTCTGATTGTGTTGAGAATGTGTTGCCTAAAAGTTTGTCACTGAATTAAAGACCTTAAGAAAGAGCCCTCGTGAAACATTCATCATTCAATTGAAGTTTAGTTTAGTTTAGTACTAGTAATTCAGCACTATTGAGTGTTTAATAGTTACGAATGATGGCAGGAGAAATAATGTTTGCTGGCTCCCTCTGATCGTGTTGAGAATGGGTTTCATTCTCTTGCTCTGCTGTGTCGCTCTCAACCTGATTACAGGCAGCCATCGAACACTTAAACGTATTATAACTCATTCAATCTAATTTAAAAACACATAAAACCCTGATATTAAGCTGTTTCGTGTTTTAACAGAAGCTGTTGTGGTTTACGATTCAAATGGTTTGTCGCTGACACTCTGAGTGCAACTCTACACTCTCAGAGATATTATAAGTGTAGCTGCTAATAGGTTCCAATGGAGACATGGCCTATAATGGCGTTTTCAGTTATTGATTTTGGGCTAACAAAGCACCCCTTGTCTCATATTTTTTCTTCCACTGATTCCAACTTTCTCCCTAGTCAGCCGGTCTTTCTCTCTTCTTTTGTTCTCTGTCCTGCCAAATGGGAGGGGGCACTTTCCAATGCCCAGCTTAAAGGTTAAACAAAGTACCTGTCATATTTCTTTTCATTGTTAAAATCCTGACAACTTTTCACACTTCTAACTTTAAAGTGTGTTTCAAAGCTCTTTCCAAAATGTGAGCGCCCCCCCCCCCCCCTTTCTGATACTCTCAATAACATGCTAAAGAAGGTTCTTGTCAAGTTTCGTCACAATTGGAGCAGTGGTTCTCGAGATATATTTAAAATATTAGTCAGACAGACAAACAGACACACAGATAGATTGTCAGACAGATAGACACAGACAGACAGACAGACAGTGTCAGACAGATAGACACAGACAGAGTCAGACACACAGTGTCAGACAAATAGAAAGACCAGTGGTCCTGGAGATATATTTAAAATGTAAATCAGACAGACAGACACAGACAGGGTCAGATAGACAGACAGACAGTGTCAGACAGACACAGACAGTGTCAGACAGACAGACACACAGAGAGACTGTCAGATAGACACAGTCAGGGTCAGACAGACAGACAGACTGTCAGACAGATAGACACAGTCAGGGTCAGACAGACACACAGACAGACTGTCAGACAGATAGACACAGACAGGGTCAGACAGACACACAGACAGACTGTCAGACAGACAGACACAGTCAGGGTCAGACAGACACACAGACAGACTGTCAGACAGAGAGACACAGTCAGGGTCAGACAGACACACAGACAGACAGGTTCTCGAGATATATTTAGGTGTAATCATGCTTTGTTGCTGCGTTTAAATTTGTCAGCACCAAAACTGAGTCACTGTAAAAAATAAAAACGTTTTTTGTTTTGTTTCTTATTGTGGCGATAGAGAGAACTTAAAAACCAGAAACGCTTTAGAAATGTCAACTCGACCGAAACACTCTGAACGTCATGAAACTGCCGGCCACTGCCCACCATGTTGGCTCTCGCCTGTCTATAGGTTATCCAATGGGGGTCTGCATTGGAGCAACCAGTTTCTTAATGCAAACAAAAAAGGGGGAGGGGAGGGGAGGGGAGGGGGAGGGGTGGGGTGGGGTGGGGTACGGGTGCCCAGGGGAACGGATCATGCACGCTGCGACATCTTTGCAAAAAAAATAAATAAAAAAATGCTACCGGCTTAAATTTCGTCAGGCGCACTGTACTAAAAGAGCATCTCTAGCAAACCCAACACTTACACACACCCACCCACACACACACACGCACACACAGCCATGCACATTAAAACCGATACACCGGCAATGCGCTATTAAATTACACTAGACAGAATTACCTTAGCATTGATTGTAGCATTGCCGATAGAGAGGTACTGTACACCAGAGTGTGCTATGAAATGATATCAAGATTGCACTGCGTTAGACCGGGTATTAAAAATGTGCTAGGGAATACAGATTAGCAGGGACTTAATTACATGAGCGTATAGTGTAATTATACAGCCCTCTTATGCATTTCATTTTTCGCTTTTAAATACAGAATATAGACGGGCAGGATTATTTTTTGGTCGAGGTCGATAATGATAGCACTAGACTTAATTAAAACGCATTAGATTTATTACATTTCAAGCATTTTTTTTTTCTTTTAAATTTTTAAATTTTAAATAATAATAATAATAATAATAATAATAATAATAATAATAATAATAATAATAATAAATACTCGACCCAACAGCATATGCCTGTATGATATATTGCATTGTTAGTTAGTATCTTTATAAAATCAGTCGCGGTATTTATTGATTTCTGGTCCGATTATTATGTGCAGCTCAGCCCAAATTCAGCAGGAGATTTGTAGTTTAATTGGTGGTATTTCCAGCCGGTCTCCGTGAATTTGGCGTTATGGCATGCAGTAAACCCTACGCGGAGGTGACTAGGGAGGTGCTAGGTAAGTTATTGTTTTATTAGTATTAATATTGATATTATTATTGTTGTTGTCGGGAATATTTCAATGGTTACGCGACTGTATGGGAAAAATATATATACTGCGGAACCGTGTGTTTGAGTCTATGTTGAAATGGTATGCAATTGATAACGTGTTTATTTACATTTCAAACTGTTTAGCGTTTTATATGTAGAAGCATTGTATCTGTATATGTGTCTGTTCAGTACATGGAAAAATATATCTCCTGGATATATTAGTCATATACTGTATCAATAATTAATATAGAGCAAGGCCAAAGACGTGTACTTCTGACTCTCTCTCTCTCTCTCTCTCTCTCTCTCTCTCTCTCTCTCTGTATATATATATATGTGTGTGTGTGTGTGTGTGTGTGTGTGTGTGTGTGTGTGTGTGTGTGTGTGACAAAAATGTTTCAGTATTTGAGACGATGATCTGTTCAGGGATTCCGAGTTGCTTCGTGACAGAGAAAGCCAGGAATTGAGGTGTCAGGTTGGGTTGTTGTTTGTTTTGTAATACACTAAAAGAAAATTGCACCGCCCTGTTTGAGACAGACTTTGATAGAGCGATCGGTTGGCAGGTGATTCCTTCCTTGCGTATCCCAGACTGAATAAAAAAATGACAGTCCCATGGTGGACACCCTGTTGACAGTGCTATGGCAGGTGGATAAGTCCCATGGCGTGCTGCTGACAGTGCTATAGCAGGTGAATCTGTCCCATGGTTTACACCCTATTGACAGTGCTATGGCAGGTGAATCAGTCCCATGGTTTACACCCTATTGACAGTGCTATGGCAGGTGAATCAGTCCCATGGTTTACACCCTGTTGACAGTGCTATGGCAGGTGAATCAGTCCCATGGTGTACACCCTATTGACAGTGCTATGGCAGGTGAATCAGTCCCATGGTTTACACCCTATTGACAGTGCTATGGCAGGTGAATCAGTCCCATGGTGTACACCCTGTTGACAGTGCTATGGCAGGTGAATCAGTCCCATGGTGTACACCCTATTGACAGTGCTATGGCAGGTGAATCAGTCCCATGGTGTACACCCTATTGACAGTGCTATGGCAGGTGGATAAGTCCCATGGCGTGCTGCTGACAGTGCTATAGCAGGTGAATCTGTCCCATGGTTTACACCCTATTGACAGTGCTATGGCAGGTGAATCTGTCCCATGGTTTACACCCTATTGACAGTGCTATGGCAGGTGAATCAGTCCCATGGTTTACACCCTACTGACAGTGCTATGGCAGGTGAATCAGCCCTAGCTTCTAGGATTGATTATTTCAATGGTCTTTTCTTTGGGACTAGCACCAACTTCTACAAAATGCTGCTGCTAGAATGCTCGAGGCAAGAGCAGATCCCCCCTGCGCTACATCCTTGTTCTGGATCTCTGTTAGTTTTAGAATAGATTTTAAGGTGCTGCTCTTAACTTAAACTCTATAAATGGTCTCGCTCCGCCATACCTCAAAGATCTTTTGGAACCCTATGATCGCCTGCTCCGATCACTGGATGCTGGCTTACTGCCTGTACCTATTACCAGAAAAAAAAATAAAAATAAATAAAACACCTCAGGTTGGTAGATCTTTTAGTTATATGGCACCAAAATTATGGAACAACTAGGACCGCTCGCAATTAGAGAAGCATCTTCAGCCGATGCATTCAACCCTAGACTGAAACCCATTTCTATAGCCTGGCACTTTCATCTAGATAAAACTAGATTGAAAACACATTGTTATATTATAGTTTCTATATCCTAATGTTTTACCCTTTTTGTATCTATTATTATTTTTGTTTTTATTTACTGCTTGTTGTTTATGGAATGTGTATTGCTTTTATCCCTGTAAAGCGCTCTGTGGCGACCTGTCGTTGAAAGGCACTATATAAAAATAAAATTGATTGAATGATTGATGGTGAACACCCTATTGACAGTGCTATGGCAGGTGAATCAGTCTTTACAACAGAGAAGAATTAGGGGCTTAATTGAAGTCTTTAAAATATTTGGTATGGTTTAACCTGAACCAGTGCGTTAAGTGCTACACAGAATGGTTGCTGATGCTGAATCACTGGGATCCTTTACGACCCGACTTGACAAAGTTCTGAGATCAATCAGCTGCTCGGAACCGGACGAGTTCTGATCGCCTCTCGTTCAGGAATGTTCTTAAGTTCCTATTTTTTTGTCCAGCGCCTGATAAATGGACTGACAGCAGTAACTGGAATCGATGGGAGCAATCTCCTCAAATTGCTCCTAATTGGCTTGTTAACAAAGGCTGAGTAATTAATCTCCGCAATCCTCTCGCTCATTCGATTTAAACGGCTCGGCTCCACATTGTTTAATTTCCCCTGATTGGGTTTTAATACCCAAGGGATTAGCCCCGCAGAGACTCTGAGAATTAACTAAAGTAGTGCTAACCAAGTCTTCTTTAAAATCCATTCTCGAAACTTTGAGAAGGGGGCTGCTTCATTATCTTCTCTTTACGACACTGTGCTGTGCTTTTACTGTAGAAAGGGTTTCAAATTGTAAACAGGTGCTTGTGGTAGACTGTTCTTTAAATAAATCAGACAGGCTTGTGATTTGTTGATACTGTAGAAACCTCTTCCTCTTTTTAACTGAAATGCCAAACTTTCAGTTTTCCGTTTATTTGACCTCTTTAGCTGCTAACCAAGGCTTCTGGGAAATCAAGTTTCTAAACTCTTCATGTTAACAGAATTGAATCTTGATTTTTTTTTGTTTGATTTACAGACAGCGTGAAGAAAGTTTTGGATAAATCTTCAATCAAGGTCATTCAGCGCATCAAACTTCAACTCAAAAGTAACAGGTTTGAAGATAAGATTCTGGTGAGTTGTAAATGTTATACACTGTTATTAATTCTTGAAAACACAGACAGACACACACACGCACACACTGAGAGAGACACACACACTGACATACACACACACGGAGAGAGACACACACACTGACATACACACACACACACACACACACACACACACCGGTTGTGACTGCGTGTGTGACTACAATCTCTGTGCGTGACTGTGTGACGTGACTCTCTGTGTGTGTGCTGTATGTGTGTGTGACTCTCTGTGTGTGACTGTGGCACACACACTGACACACACACACTGACATACGCACACACTGAGAGAGACACACACTGACATACACGCACACAATGTGTGTGACTGTTGTGTTGACTGACAGTGACACGACTCTGTGGTGTGTACTGTTGACAGTGTGTGACTCTCTCTTGGTGTGTACTGTATGACTGTGTGTGACCTCTATCTGTGTGCGTGACTGTATGTGTGTGCCTCTCTCTGTGTGTGACAATGTGATGTGACATCTCTCTGGTGTGACTGTGTTGTGCAGTGGTGTGACTCTCTCTGTGTGTGTGACTGTATGCGTGTGTGACTCTCTCTAACAAAGACACACACACACACACACAGAGAGAGACACACACACTGACACACACACACAGAGAGACAGACACACTGACACACACTGAGAGAGACACACACTGACACACACACTGAGAGACACACACACTGACACACACACAGACACACTGACACTGACGCACACACACACACTGACACGCACACGCACACACTGAGAGAGACACGCACACTGACGACACACTGAGAGAGACACACACACTGACACACACACGCACACCCCTCTATCTGTTTGCGTGACTGCGTGTGTGTGACTGTCTCTTCTGTGTGTGTGACTGTGTGTGCGTGACTCTCTGTGCGGACCCTTACACACTGAGAGAGACACACACACCATACACACACATGAGAGAGACACGCACTGACGCACACACTGAGAGAGACACGCACTGACGCACACACTGAGAGAGACACGCACTGACGCACACACTGAGAGAGACACGCACTGACGCACACACTGAGAGAGACACGCACTGACGCACACACTGAGAGAGACACGCACTGACGCACACACTGAGAGAGACACGCACTGACGCACACACTGAGAGACACACGCACTGACGCACACACTGAGAGAGACACGCACTGACGCACACACAGTGACACTGACACACACACACACACTGACACACACACACACCCTCTGTCTGTGTGACATACTCTCTCTGTGTGAGAGACGGTGTGACACACTCACGACATGTGTGACTGAGTGACTGTGACTGTGTGTGTGACTCTCTCTGTGTGTGTGACTGTATGTGTGTGTGCCTCTCTCTGTGTGTGTGACTGTATGTGTGACACCTCTCTCTGAGAGTGTGACTGTGTGTGTGACTCTCTCTGTGTGTGACTGTGTCGTGACTCTCTGTGTGTGTGACTGTATGTGTGTGTGACTCTCTCTGTGTGTGTGACTGTGTGTGCGTGCGTGCACACTCTCACACACTGTGTGTGACTGTGTGTGTGGACACACTGTGTGTGAGGACTGGTAACACACACACACACTGACTGAGACACACACACACACACACTGAGAGAGACACGCACACGCACACACTGAGAGAGACACGCACTGACGCACACACTGAGAGAGACACACACTGACACACACACACACACTGAGAGACACACACACTGACATACACACACTGAGAGAGACACGCACTGACGCACACACTGAGAGAGACACACACTGACGCACACACTGAGAGAGACACACACTGACGCACACACTGAGAGAGACACGCACTGACGCACACACTGAGAGAGACACGCACTGACGCACACACTGAGAGAGACACACACACTGACATACACACACACGTAGAGAGACACGCACACAGACACACACACTGACATACACACACACTGAAACACACACACGAGAGTGCTCTCTGTGAATAGGAGACACACACAATGTGAGACTGAGTGTGACTCTCTCTGTGGGTGACTCTCTGTGGTGAGTGATCACACGCACACTGTGTGTGTGACTCATCTCTGTGACACTCTATGTGGGTGACTCTCTCTGCGGGTGACTCATCTCTGTGTGGTGACTCTCTCTGCGTGTGACTCTCTCTGTGGGGTGACTCTCTGTGGGTGACTCTCTCTGCGTGTGACTCTCTCTGTGGGTGACTCTCTCTGTGGGAGACTCGATCACACACACTGACATACACACACACTGAGAGACACCCACTGAGAGAGACGCACGCTGAGAGAGACGTACACTGAGAGAGACACCCACTGAGAGAGACACACACTTGCTAGTGCTTGTTCCCCTTGTTTTCTATAAACTGTTTTAATTTGTTGCATCACAGATATGGAATATTGACAAATATTACTGCTTGGTGAAGTTCTGATTTGCTTGATGTTCTTTCAGATTTGTAACTGTTGAACCCCAATGAGCGTGCAGTATTTACATTAAGCTCAACCATCTCCTGCTGATTAGAGCAACCAGGGAAACTGTGTGACTCAACGTTGCTGTCTGATATCTTGTGTTCTGGGAATTCGTATTTCAGAGTCCTTACAGTATAGTCGTTCGAGTGGCTAGTCTCAGCAGTATCTAATTTTGCAAAGACAAGATCTTTTTTTTTCTTCTTTGGTTTATTTCTATTATAAACTTTTTTTTTTTTTAAAACATTGAACAGCTCTTGTCCTCATCTAACCCTAAGCTGGGTCCCCGTGATGTCTGTCTGGAACAGTGATCCTGGTTTGAAACCCTGAGGGCTTTTTTTTGGGTGGATATGCTTTCCCTACACTGCAATGCCATGACATTTACAGTCTGTATTTTATTGTTTTAAATAATGCAACGTTGTACAGATCGCCTAATCTGTAGGGCCCTGCGTCTTACACAATCTGCTTTCTTAGGCTGCATTTCATTCTTCCCACCACAAGGTGGTCATGTAGTCTGCCTAATAAAACCACTTATTGATTAATAATCTCCTGATTCCTTTAATCATCTCAATTAGTCATTCTATTAACGCACACTGGCAGCATTGCATTGATCCGGGTTGAAGTGATGAGTCCGTTTTTCTGAAACGTCATGGCAGGTTTTTACACTTCATTTGTTTACTGCAGTGTCTGTGCTGTGTGCCTCTTGTCCATTGCTCTGTATGTATTTATTAATTCTGATGCTTTATTATACGTTTGATTGTCTCTCACTTTCAAACCACTGAATCAGATCCACCAGTCCCTTGGCGTACGTCGCTATTAGGGAGAGTCGAGATTTTCAACAGTTGTTTTAACACTACAGTGTTTGGTGAAATGTGCCTTTCCTTTGCCATGAAGCCTGTGTAAAAAGGGATGTATTTGGAATGATAGTCAGCAGCAGAATACCAAGTGCCCCATTGTGTTATGCATGGCTCAGATGGCAACATTATGGGTAAAATACAACCTTCTTGTTGGATTGCGTCTTGCAGGTGGTGTTTAAGAAGTAGTTTTCTGCTTGGGCAATGGTAAGCTGTTTTTTTTAACGGTTGCAATCAGCTTGTCTGTTTTCGGAAAATTATTTGCCCAGATATTGCTGGCAAGGGCTATTATGTGGACACCACAAGTTGAATGCGCTGAATTTGGCAGTAAACCTCGAGGAATGTAATTCTATGCCTTGATCATGTAACCGGCATTATCGGAGACAAATCCAGTGACATTATTAAAATTAACTTCAAGATATTTCACAATGCCCTGTGCCACCGATGAGATATTCACAGAGTACAGATTAACTGTATTGGCTAATATTGCTTTCAGTTCAAAGGTATTCGATAGTCTTTGGAGAACAAACAGAAAACAAAATGTGCAAAACATACTGATCTTTTGCGTTTGTAGACTCGGCAGTATGATCTAGACAAGATTCAGAACTGGGCAGACACATGGCAAATGACATTTAATAGAGAAAAGTGTAAGGTACTGCACGCAGGAAATACAAATGTACATTATAAATATCATATGGGAGATATTGAAATTGGAGAAGGAATCTATGAAAAAGACCTAGGAGTTTTTGTTGACTCAGAAATGTCTTCATCTAGACAATGTGGGGAAGCTATAAAAAAGGCTAACAAGATACTCGGATACATTGTGAAAAGTGTTGAATTTAAATCAAGGGAAGTAATGTTAAAACTGTACAATGCACTAGTAAGACCTCATCTTGAATATTGTGTTCAGTTCTGGTCACCTCGCTATAAAAAAGATATTGCTGCTCTAGAAAGAGTGCAAAGAAGAGCGACCAGAATTATTCCGGGCTTAAAAGGCATGTCATATGCAGACAGGCTAAAAGAATTGAATCTGTTCAGTCTTGAACAAAGAAGACTACGTGGCGACCTAATTCAAGCATTCAAAATTCTAAAAGGTATTGACAGTGTCGACCCAAGGGACTTTTTCAGCCTGAAAAAAGAAACAAGGACCAGGGGTCACAAATGGAGTTTAGAAAAAGGGGCATTCAGAACAGAAAATAGGAGACACTTTTTTACACAGAGAATTGTGAGGGTCTGGAATCAACTCCCCAGTAATGTTGTTGAAGCCGACACCCTGGGATCCTTCAAGAAGCTGCTTGATGAGATTCTGGGATCAATAAGCTACTAACAACCAAACGAGCAAGATGGGCCGAAAGGCCTCCTCTCGTTTGTAAACTTTCTTATGTTCTTATGTTCTTATGTTCAGTAACTACAGATTTTGCTGGAGGCATTATAATACGCAGAGTCACTTGCAATAGGATGTTGATTTAACATCTCAGGTTCAGGATGGAGCACAAGGAGGTGAAGCGACTTGCTCAGGGTGACACAGTGAGTCAGACAGGGGCAAGGGTGGGATATGGCAAACAGCAAATTAGGTTAGCAGGCTACATCAAAAGAAAAAAATTTGTCCTGAAATGCTAAACAGTAATTATTATTATTATTATTATTATTATTATTATTATTATTATTATTATTAGTACTATTAGTATTAATAATTAATTAATTATCCCAGCAAGTACACGCTTGATCACAAAACAGACTAATAATTTAATAAATTGCCCACATGTTTTTTTCTAATCAGCTAATACTTTAGCGACTGTGTCTTTTTTTAGTAACATTATTCGATTTATGCATTTAAATGTCAGGTTTATTTATTAAGAAAGCAATACAAGTTAATTGCTAATTTACTAAAATGTAAATTATACCTTAAAGGCGCAAAGAAGTTTGAGAGATTAGTCAGCGTCTTGCCAGGGGCTGTCTTGGCCACCCAATAGAAGAGCGGCCTTTTCTACAGCTAGCCAATCAGAAGTGATAGGGAAGGGATGTAAACGCTCCCTCAGCTGTCTCAGAAAGAAGAGGTGACTGGTGAAACAAAGCACTCTGTGGTTTTTAGGAACACATCACGTTGGGATTATAAATAAATACAAAGTCAAAAGTGTGGATTGATATTTGTTTTCTGACAGGTTCACGTGAATTTATCTGAACTGGTCTGAATCTACCTGGGGTAAGTCTCTACCAGATTTGCACATCTGGATCGTGCAATATTCGCCCATTTTTCTTGGCGAAATTGTTCAAGCTCTGTCAAGTTGGATGGAGATCGTTGGTGGACGGCAATCTTCAAGTCTTGCCACAGATTCTCAATCAGATTCAAGTCCGGGCTTTGACTGGGCCACTCTAGGACATTCACTTTCTTGTTTTTAAGCCACTCCAGTGTCTCTTTGGCTGTGTGCTTGGGGGTCATTGTCCTGCTGAAAGGTGAATCTCCGTCCCAGTCTTACGTCTTTTGCAGACTGAAGCAGGTTTTCCTCAAGGACTTGCCTGTATTTAGCTCCTTCCATGTTGCCCTCTACCCTGGAGAGCTCCCTAGTCCCAGCTGATGAAAGCATCCCCATAACATGATGCTGCCACCACCATGCTTCACAGTAGAGATGGTGTTTCCTGGGTGATGTGCTGTGTTGAGTTTGCCCCAGACGTAACGCTTTGCATTTAGACCAAATAGTTCCATTTTTGTTTCATTGGACCACAGAATCTTTTGCCACATCTTTTCGGAGTCTCCCACATGCCTTTTTGCAAATTCCAAGCAGGATTTTTCATGGGCTTTTTTCAGAAATGGCTTCCTTCTTGCCACTCTTCAATACAGGCCAGATTTGTGGAGTACCTCAGCTATTGTTGACACACGGACAGTTTCTCCCATCTCAGCCATGGAACGCTGTAGGTCTTTCAGAGTTGTCATTGGCCTCTCGATGGCTTCTCTGACCAATGCCCTTCTTACCCGGCTGCTCAGTTTGGGAGGACGGCCTGCTGTAAGCAGATTCTGGGTGGTGCCGTACACCTTCCACTTCTTAATGATCGACTTGACTGTGCTCCAAGGGATATTCAATGCCTTTGAAATCTTTTATACCCCTCTGATCTGTGCCTTTCCACAACTTTATCCCGGAGTTGTTTTGAAAGCTCCTTGGTCTTCATGGTAGTATCTTTGCTTTGAATGCACTACCCAACTGTGGGACCTTACAGAGACAGGTGTATTTAATTAAGGCTTGGTGAAGAGTCATAACCACCGAGACTCTACCGCGGTATATCTGATTAATAATTTCGAAAGACATTGGGGTAACCAACGTATGCATACTCGATTAGATATGGGAATGATAAATCCTCACAGTATCCTTTACCTACTTATGAATGATATCCGTGACATATATATAATTATTATATATATATATCATACACACACACACACACACACACACACACACATGACACTTTACAGTTCACGACGCTATAGGTCTAAAATTTATTAATTTGACAAGTGACACCATCAGAACTGACTCACTCAACTCCCCCAAGACTAGTTGAGGGGGGTCCCCCATCCCCCCTCCCCAAAGACAGGCTTTGAAATATTAATGAGCTTTTCAAAGCAGAGTCTATGCAGTCATATTCAGTATCACACAATTATGAACAATCCTTGAGGTTGTGTTTGCTGCATTCTTGCAGAGTTTAGTTTCGTTAAAGCTGCAGACAGACAGAGCCCCACAATCCTGTTCAGTTTGACTCTACAATATAATTCCTTCTTGATGGTCGTGTTAGTTTACTACATTCTAAAAAGAGTTTTTCTATATCAGAAAGAAAAAAAAACACCTCGTTGACAGTCCGGTTTGTTTGCTGTAGGGACACAAGCTTCCCCCCCCCCCCCCCCCCCCCCCCCCCCTTGAAACCGGCCTGCCTGCTAATTAGGATAGAATCAGAGTGGCGCAGGATTGTCACGTGCTCCCTACAGTGCTTCTCTTGTATAGAAGGTTAGAAGAGAATGGATATCTTCAAGCTCTGTTATAGTTCAGGAGGATAAACTAATACAGGGTTTTAGAAAAAGGGAATTGTCTGCCCCACAAACAGCCCTTCTCTAACCTCGTTTTCCCTTACCACCCTTTCCTCCCCCAAAAGAAACCAATATTTCTTTCCTTAGGAGGCTTTTCTTTCTTTCTTTCTTTTCTTTCTTTCTTTCTTTCTTTCTTTCTTTCTTTCTTTCTTTCTCTTCTTGTCACATCTCTTTCCCTTCTCAGCCCCCCAGGGAAGGATGAATCCAGACACCGCTGCCCTTCTCTCTCTCTCTCTCTCTCTCTCTCTCTCTCTCTCTCTCTCTCTCTCTCTCTCTCTCTCTCTCTCTCTCCCTCTCTCTGTCTTTCTGTCTGTCTCTTTCTCGCTCTGTCGCTTCTCATTTGTGCTAGACTCCTGCCTTCTCCTGTATAAGTTGTTTTTTTCTCTCACTCTGTCTCTCTCTATGGTGCTTCAGTGAGTTACAGGAAAATAATTCCATCTAGGGTTCCTGAGACGTCATAAATTACAAGAGCGAAGGGGGAGTAATTTATAAACTGTCACAGAAACCCGAGATGGAATTGTTTTCTGTAACTCACTGAAGAGGCCCGTCTGTTATTTTTTATAATACATGGTTCCCCTTGTGATGCTAATATTAAAGAAGACGAGGTTCAGCAGGACAGCTGGGTTTTTTAAATGTCATGTTTCAGGGCTCTACAGACTTCTGCCTTGTTATCCGTTAGCGCTTCAGCTTTATTTGGATGATTGCCTTTACCTTGTTTTAATTCCCCGTTCATAAGAACATAAGAAAGTTTACGAACGAGAGGAGGCCATTCGGCCCATCTTGCTCGTTTGGTTGTTAGCGGCTTATTGATCCCAGAATCTCATCAAGCAGCTTCTTGAAGGATCCCAGGGTGTCAGCTTCAACAACATTACTGGGGAGTTGGTTCCAGACCCTCACGATTCTCTGTGTAAAAAAGTGCCTCCTATTTTCTGTTCTGAATGCCCCTTTGTCTAATCTCCATTTGTGACCCCTGGTCCTTGTTTCTTTTTTCAGGCTGAAAAAGTCCCTTGGGTCGACACTGTCAATACCTTTTAGAATTTTGAATGTTTGAATTAGGTCGCCACGTAGTCTTCTTGGTTCAAGACTGAACAGACTCAATTCTTTTAGCTTGTCTGCATATGACATGCCTTTTAAACCCGGAATAATTCTGGTCGCTCTTCTTTGCACTCTTTCAAGAGCAGCAATATCCTTTTTGTAGCGAGGTGACCAGAACTGAACACAATATTCAAGATGAGGTCTTACTAGTGCATTGTACAGTTTTAACATTACTTCCCTTGATTTAAATTCAACACAATATATCCGAGCATCTTGTTGGCTTTTTTTATAGCTTCTCCACATTGTCTAGATTAAGCCATTTCTGAGTCAACAAAAACTCCTAGGTCTTTTTCATAGATTCCTTCTTCAATTTCACTATCTCCCATATGGTATTTATAATGTACATGTTTATTGCCTGTGTGCAGTACCTTACACTTTTCTCTATTAAATGTCATTTGCCATGTGTCTGCCCAGTTCTGAATCTTGTCTAGATCATTTTGAATGACCTTTGCTGCAGATGTAGGCGTGAGATAGCATGACTTGTAAGTCCAGGAAATAAAGCGTTACAGTAATCTAACCTAGAAAAAACAAAAGCATGTACTAGTTTCTTTGCATCATCCAAGGACAAGAATGATCTGACTTCTGTCTTGTCAGAATTTAACTGTAAGAAATTCTGAGACATCCAGCTTCTAATATCGGCTAGGCATTTGAAAAGGGCATTGATACCTGTTGTGTCACCATGTTTAACAGATATATAAATCTGTGTGCCATCTGCATAGCTGTGGAAATTCACCCCATGTTTACGAATAACCTCCCCGAGTGGCAGCATGTATAAAGAAGATAACATGGGACCAAGAATGGAGCCCTGCAGAACACCACATGTAATATTAGCTAGTCCAGATGTAGATTCTCCTAAGGCAACAAAATACTGTCTATTCTTTAAATAGGATATGAACCAGTTTAAGACAGTACCAGAAAGGACCACCCATCCTGTAAGACGATTAATTAGATGATTAGTACAGGTAAACACTTAGAATCTGTACTTATGAGTAGATCATTTACCACTTTGACAAGTGCAGTCTCAGTGCTATGGTTAGCGCAAAATCCTGATTGAAATTTCTCGAAGATGTTTATTTCCAAGGAAACTATTAATTTGTTTAAAAACGACTTTTTCAAGCACCTTTGATAAAAAAAAAAAAAAGGAAGGTGTGAAATAAGTCTAAAATTACTTCTAGCGGAACTATCCAGATTCGATTTCACTAAGGCGGTTTTTAAAGAAGAAGGAAACCTTCCTGATGACAAAGAGCTATTTACTATGTCAAGGACATCACTGGACAGCTCCTTCAAGAGACTGGTTGGTATAGGATCCAGAAGACACAGAGAGGGTTTAACGTGCATAACTATTTTATTTAAGTCTTGTGAGTTAATCAGAGAAAAAGAATGTAATTCTGTTTCGAGTGTTTTCACAAAATGTCACTAGCAATCTCCTTATTGTAGAGTCAAACTGAACAGGATTGTGGGGCTCTGTCTGCCTGCAGCTGTAATGAAACTAAACTCTTTTCCAGAATGTACTAAACTAACACAGACACCAAGAAGGAATTATATTGTAGTTTCAAACTGAACAGGATTGCGTGACTCTGTCTATCTGTGTCTTGTGTTTGGAGGGCCTTATATTGGAGTCAGTTGGACTCACTGTTCTTTACCCAAAATTCAAATGCTCTTTTCGTAATATTTATAAGTGTTATAAATATTTATAAGTATAGGGTGTTTGTCCCATTTAGTGTAATCCAAACCTCACTCCCATACAGAGCAATGGACTGGATAACGCTGTCAATTAATTTCAGCCATATTTTGACAGGTATATTCATTTTATAGAATCTTCTTTTGATGGCATAAAAAGCTCTTCTGGCTTTTTCCTTTAGTGTATTTACTGCCAGGATAAAGCTCTCTCTTTCTCTCTCTCTCTCTCTCTCTCTCTCTCTCTCTGCACAGACCTTTACGCTGTGAAAAGTTCACACTGAAGAGCGGTTGACAAATACACTTCACTTGGGAGTGAAATATCAAAACTACTGTATTCTTCATCTTCTTCTTCCTCTTGTTTCAGAGTCACTTTGTATCGTTTTCTGTTTCACTCGTCACGTCCTGGGGACTTTTTCAAAAGTTTAAAGCAAACCCTGAGGGCTTATAGAGCTCTCGGAATCATATCTAAACAACAGGTACAGCAGAGTGGAGCCGTTATTAACCTGCCCCCCTGCAACACTCTGACATTTGTTCCAGGTGGCATTTGTTCCAGGGGGACAGGTTAACGGTTACACTCTGGTGTACCAGCCTTGCTTGCAGACGTGATTCTGAGAGCTCTACAGGGTTTGACGTCTGTAGACTGAAACAGAAAACGATACAAAGTGAATCTGAACAAGATGAAAACTAATTAGTCCTCCTTACTAAGTTGTGATGTTTGCAATCGTTCTGAGTGCTTCTGGGTCTCTCCGATATTGAGTTCTTATCATTTGTCTCTAAATCTACCTTTCCTTGGCATAGAGCTGCTTTTGACTTTGTTGGAGAATCCTAAGTGCCAGGCGCTGAACAGCCTTCTTCATGTGACAGTGTGACCTTTCAACTCGGCCAGCCCCGCCTACTCGCTGTGTGTATATACCGATGGAGTTGATAAATGATAAGATGGTTATTCTGGTTCCAATTCTCCTCTCTCTCTGGTTTTATTTAGGTTCTGACATCATGGAGACTGTACCTCTTGGCTGCCAGAGTTCCAACAAAGGTAGGGCTTTTATTAATGTCAGCTGTTAGTAACTTCTCTTCTGGCCCTTTGCTTTCTGTAACGTTTGCAAGCATTCTGACTGTGTAATCATTCGGAGTGTGTAAATAGTGTGTGTGGGAATGTAAGGATGGCAGGGAGGGGGTTAATTCTGTCCATGCCAACAATCACAGGTGTGGCTATTCCCTGATTAGGTAATTGAGTGGCCAGCTGTATAAACGGGAGCAAAATCCTTTGTTTGGAGGGGGAGTGTGTTTGATCGTGTTTGAGTGGTGTGTTTGAGCGGTGTGTTTTTGAGCTGTGTGTTTGATCTGTGTGTTTGAGCGGTGTGTTTGAGCTGTGTGTTTGAGCGGTGTGTTTGAGCGGTGTGTTTGAGCTGTGTGTTTGAGCGGTGTGTTTGAGCGGTGTGTTTGAGCTGTGTGTTTGAGCGGTGTGTTTGAGCGGTGTGTTTGAGCTGTGTGTTTGAGCGGTGTGTTTGAGCGGTGTGTTTGATTGTGAGCTGTGTGTTTGAGCGGTGTGTTTGAGCTGTGTGTTTGAGCTGTGTGTTTGAGCGGTGTGTTTGAGCGGTGTGTTTGAGCTGTGTGTTTGAGCGGTGTGTTTGAGCGGTGTGTTTGAGCTGTGTGTTTGAGCGGTGTGTTTGAGCGGTGTGTTTGAGCTGTGTGTTTGAGCTGTGTGTTTGAGCGGTGTGTTTGAGCGGTGTGTTTGAGCTGTGTGTTTGAGCGGTGTGTTTGAGCGGTGTGTTTGAGCTGTGTGTTTGAGCTGTGTGTTTGAGCGGTGTGTTTGAGCTGTGTGTTTGAGCTGTGTGTTTGAGCGGTGTGTTTGAGCGGTGTGTTTGAGCGGTGTGTTTGAGCGGTGTGTTTGAGCGGTGTGTTTGAGCTGTGTGTTTGAGCGGTGTGTTTGAGCGGTGTGTTTGAGCTGTGTGTTTGAGCGGTGTGTTTGAGCGGTGTGTTTGAGCGGTGTGTTTGAGCGGTGTGTTTGAGCTGTGTGTTTGAGCGGTGTGTTTGAGCTGTGTGTTTGAGCTGTGTGTTTGAGCGGTGTGTTTGAGCTGTGTGTTTGAGCGGTGTGTTTGAGCGGTGTGTTGTGTTTGCGGTGTGTTTGAGCGGTGTGTTTGAGCGGTGTGTTTGAGCTGTGTGTTTGAGCGGTGTGTTTGAGCTGTGTGTTTGAGCTGTGTGTTTGAGCGGTGTGTTTGAGCGGTGTGTTTGAGCTGTGTGTTTGAGCTGTGTGTTTGAGCGGTGTGTTTGAGCTGTGTGTTTGAGCGGTGTGTTTGAGCGGTTTGAGCTGTGTGTTTGAGCGGTGTGTTTGAGCTGTGTGTTTGAGCGGTGTGTTTGAGCGGTGTGTTTGAGCGGTGTGTTTGAGCTGTGTGTTTGAGCGGTGTGTTTGAGCGGTGTGTTTGAGCTGTGTGTTTGAGCTGTGTGTTTGAGCGGTGTGTTTGAGCTGTGTGTTTGAGCTGTGTGTTTGAGCGGTGTGTTTGAGCGGTGTGTTTGAGCTGTGTGTTTGAGCGGTGTGTTTGAGCGGTGTGTTTGAGCTGTGTGTTTGAGCGGTGTGTTTGAGCGGTGTGTTTGAGCTGTGTGTTTGAGCTGTGTGTTTGAGCGGTGTGTTTGATCGTGTTTGAGCTGTGTGTTTGAGCGTGTTTTGAGCTGTGTGTTTGAGCGGTGTGTTTGAGCTGTGTGTTTGAGCGGTGTGTTTGAGCGGTGTGTTTGAGCGTGTGTGTTTGAGCGGTGTGAGCGGTGTGTTTGAGCTGTGTGTTTGAGCGGTGTGTTTGAGCGGTGTGTTTGAGCGGTGTGTTTGAGCTGTGTGTTTGAGCGGTGTGTTTGAGCGGTGTGTTTGAGCTGTGTGTTTGAGCGGTGTGTTTGAGCTGTGTGTTTGAGCGGTGTGTTTGAGCGGTGTGTTTGAGCTGTGTGTTTGAGCGGTGTGTTTGAGCGGTGTGTTTGAGCTGTGTGTTTGAGCGGTGTGTTTGAGCGGTGTGTTTGAGCTGTGTGTTTGAGCGGTGTGTTTGAGCGGTGTGTTTGAGCGGTGTGTTTGAGCTGTGTGTTTGAGCTGTGTGTTTGAGCGGTGTGTTTGAGCGGTGTGTTTGAGCTGTGTGTTTGAGCTGTGTGTTTGAGCGGTGTGTTTGAGCTGTGTGTTTGAGCTGTGTGTTTGAGCGGTGTGTTTGAGCGGTGTGTTTGAGCTGTGTGTTTGAGCTGTGTGTTTGAGCGGTGTGTTTGAGCTGTGTGTTTGAGCTGTGTGTTTGAGCGGTGTGTTTGAGCTGTGTGTTTGAGCGGTGTGTTTGAGCGGTGTGTTTGAGCTGTGTGTTTGAGCGGTGTGTTTGAGCTGTGTGTTTGAGCTGTGTGTTTGAGCGGTGTGTTTGAGCTGTGTGTTTGAGCTGTGTGTTTGAGCGGTGTGTTTGAGCGGTGTGTTTGAGCGTGTTTGAGCTGTGTGTTTGAGCGGTGTGTTTGAGCTGTGTGTTTGAGCGGTGTGTTTGAGCTGTGTGTTTGAGCGGTGTTTTGAGCTGTGTGTTTGAGTGGTGTGTTTGAGCTGTGTGTTTGAGCGGTGTGTTTGAGCGGTGTGTTTGAGCTGTGTGTTTGAGCACGTTTGAGCTGTGTGTTTGTAACTGTAGTGAAGGCGAATGCCCAGCCTACCTAATATTATATTGTTTTGTTTGACCATTTATTTCGGCCCTTGTGCCTGTTTTGTTTGTTTCTGTGTTTGTGTGTGTAATAAACAAGCGCAACAGCGCTTCACTGCAGCCTCTGTCTCCGAGTCTCTCTTTCTGCCGGTAACAGCTTGGGCCGTAACACTACACTGCCACACTGAGCATATTGCAATGACTCAAATATTGCGTTTATTTTGTATAAGTCTGTGTAGCTTTGACTGTGAGTTCAGGAGCTGCTGTTCAATTCTAGTTGCCTGTCACAGATTTCTGTAACATGGACTTTACATTAGTGGTACCACCAGGGCACATCTATTGTATTGCCAGCAAAACAAAGATGGCGCTGCTGACTCTTCTATAAAGACACTTTGGCTGATCTACACACGTCTGTGGCAGTGCAGCGGAATTGAAGAGCAGCTTCTGAACTCAATATGAAAACACCTCACGAGGCTAGAATGCTGCTTGTGCTAGGAAAGAGCTAGGATTATGAAGTGTTCTTGCTCAGTGCTCCTTAAAAGGGGAACAGTGATAATATTGTAATAATAAGAGGTGAGAGAATGGATTTTAAAGATGGTCATCGCTCCTTTAAAGGGAGGGGCCGGTGATCCTGTTAATAAAGCTAATAAGAGGTGAGAGAATGGATTTTAAAGATGGTCAGCGCTCCTTTAAAGGGAGGGGCCGGTGATCCTGTTAATAAAGCTAATAAGAGGTGAGAGAATGGATTTTAAAGATGGTCAGCGCTCCTTTAAAGGGAGGGGCCGGTGATCCTGTTAATAAAGCTAATAAGAGGTGAGAGAATGGATTTTAAAGGTGGTCAGCGCTCCTAAAGGGAAGGGCCAGTGCTAAAGCTGCTAAGAGGTAAGAAAATGGATTTTAAACCACACTCCTAATATATATATCAGCCCTTCTTTCTACTAGAATGGCTTGTTAAAATAAGAGACACTGTCTGTCTGCTTTTCTTGACAAACCTATGAACATCTGTGTGCCAGTGAAGTTAACATGACTTGACAGTTGCTTGACTAAGCACTGCTGAAATCACACACATTTTCACAAAGACCTCCAGCGTTTCATAGACTGAATATCTAGTCTAGTACGAAGGATCAAGGTAAGAATATAGGATGGTTATAGGATGGTTGTGTATGTGGGTAACATTGGCTGAAGTAAAAGTGAACGCGCTGGGAGTGCCAACATAACACAGTCCTTTAAATCTATTATATACTGCTGTAATATTAATACACAAGCTCAGAATGCAGTCAGTGGTCAGTTTGACTGAAGGGAAAGGGTTGATAAAGATATTATCATTAAGTGGCCAAGGTACTCGATTGCGATGTCATTGTTTGGAACTTAGACTTTGCTGATATGGAGGTGTCTTGGAATACTGAAGCTGAAACATGCGCTCTGATTGGCTGAGAGATCCCGAGCAGTCTATAATATATTTTAAAGCTTGCACGCGCTTTGACAAACCCATTGAAACAATAGCAGTTGGTCATGCCAACCTGAGTGGGTGACTTTGGGTAACTTTTCTTTACTAAACATAATGTTTTTCGTTTTATTCATGTACACAAAAACACATCTGTGTTTACACTGCCATTCTTTGCCCCTTATATTCCACTTACTTGGTATCCTTGAATAGCTAATCATTTTTAAAAAATATGCATTTTATTGATCAAGTCATTGGTACGGCTACAGTGAGGTGAGGCTGGTAAAATCTGATCACAATATGCTAACTATACCCTCCTCAAATGATCTTCAACGACAGACAGTGGCACTATAATGGCATTGCAATAGTGGTTGTCTATTATACTGAGGGGCAACAGTAGCGCAAGTATAGGGCAGCTGCAATGGGGCGAGGCTGGTAGAATGGGACCACAGTGTGCTCACTATACCCTCAATGATCTTCAATGGCAATGCAGACAGACAGCGGCACTGCAATGGCTCTGTATTACACTGCAATGGTAGCACAAGTATAGGGCAGCTGCAATGGGGCGAGGCTGGTAGAATGGGACCACAGTGTGCTCACTATACCCTCAATGATCTTCAATGGCAATGCAGGCAGACAGTGGCACTGCAATGGCTCTGTATTACACTGCAATGGTAGCACAAGTATAGGGCAGCTGCAATGGGGTGAGGCTGGTAGAATGGGACCACAGTGTGCTCACTATACCCTCAATGATCTTCAATGGCAATGCAGGCAGACAGTGGCACTGCAATGGCTCTGTATTACACTGCAATGGTAGCACAAGTATAGGGCAGCTGCAATGGGGCGAGGCTGGTAGAATGGGACCACAGTGTGCTCACTATACCCTCAATGATCTTCAATGGCAATGCAGACAGACAGCGGCACTGCAATGGGTCTGTATTACACTGCAATGGTAGCACAAGTATAGGGCAGCTGCAATGGGGTGAGGCTGGTAGAATGGGACCACAGTGTGCTCACTATACCCTCAATGATCTTCAATGGCAATGCAGGCAGACAGCGGCACTGCAATGGGTCTGTATTACACTGCAATGGTAGCACAAGTATAGGGCAGCTGCAATGGGGTGAGGCTGGTAGAATGGGACCACAGTGTGCTGACTATACCCTCAATGATCTTCAATGGCAATGCAGGCAGACAGCGGCACTGCAATGGGTCTGTATTACACTGCAATGGTAGCACAAGTATAGGGCAGCTGCAATGGGATGTGCTAACTGTACCCTTCCCTATTGATCTTCAGTGTTTTTCTTTCTCTTTTCAGGTTGAAATAACCTTTAATGTTTTGGAGATCCGGAGTATCAACAGTTTAGCAGAAAACCAGGTGAGGTAACTGGATTCAATAGACAAACTGAAACTGTAATTCCTGTATCTTTGCAGTGATTGTAGCTTCCATGCACACCCATGCACTATGTAGGTGTGTGACTGGAGCAGAGAGCATGGGGAGCAAGAAGACACAGGGGTTTTAATGCCGATTTGGCACAATTGTATTGAATCCAGACTGGACTCTATTAAAGGTGATTCAGCTCAGCTGGGTGATTTGTTTGTTTTCTCTTTGGTTTACAATTTTTTTCTCTTGAACTGATGAAAAAGAACAGAAAACGATAACTGTGAAAAACAATATGTTCACCCACTCCTTTCTCAAACCTGTCTGAGCACTTTGTATATTCTTCCCCCTGATCCTTGATTAACTGAATCCCCCATCTTTCCTATTGGAAGCATGGCAGTTACAATTACCCAGTTACTTGTATCTGCTTCGTGCAGTCCTTTCTCGGGTTTTTAATAGCAGGCAGGCTTTGTTCCTGGTCCACTTTGTTTACTCTGCAATAACCACAGCCTGCCCTACTGTTAAAAGTCTCAAATGTGTAGTTTGGAAAGAAAAGATTTATTGTATTTTTAAAAGATTTGGTACTACACTAGAGTTAATAAATCTCTGTTTGCACAGCCCTGCTTTCAGATAGTGTTGCACTTCCTGGGGGGGGGGGTGAATTGTCCCCACCCGTTCCCTGGCTTTTTTTTCTTGCCAATAACCAATCAGCTGCTTCCCCCATTGACTGGCATGCTTTCATCCTGTAACATGACCAATAAGACACTGCTGACGTTAAATGACCTATAAATATAACATTTATGCCAAACTTGTGTTTTTTCTTTTTTTTGCAGGTTGTCATAGAAACAGAGAAGTCCACCTACTGCCTTCGATTCCAGCCATTGGACGATGTGGATCACGTGATCAGCCACGTGAACTTTGCCCTCTCTAAAATCTTCCACAGCTCAACTTTTGCGTGAGTTGAATAAAACTTTCTTAGCAGCTAGAGGGCGCTGTGGGGTGTAGAAGAATCTTTATTCAGCTCCAGCTGCCATTGTTAAGCTTCATTTAAAAGGTTGCAGTAATAACCAAACAATTTAAAAAGCATTCGTACCCCTCTTCCTCTCTCCCCTCTCTTTTTGTCCCTCTCTCTTTCTCCCCCTCTCCCCCCTCCGTTGCCTCTCTTCCTCTCCCCTCCCTCCCCCCTCCTCTCTCTCAGCCCCTCTGTTCGTCTGGGTGATGCTGAATTGTCGGATGGCGGTCGGAAGTTTTCCCCAAATTCGGACACTTCACTGGAAGCAACGCAGGGAGCGTGTGGTGAGTACAGGCTGGCAGGCGGGCAGGCAGGCAGACAGAGACTCGCGGTTTTTCTCTCCTCTCTTACCCCCTTTCTCCTCTCTGCTCTCTTTCTTTCTTTTGTCTCTCAGGTGGTTTCTCTGAGACGTACGCTGCTCTCTGTGATTACAATGGGATCGGCTGCAAGGAGGAAGTGCAGTGGGTAAGAAAACACATTCAAACACAGTCTAGAACAGCGTGCATACAATATACACACAGTCTAGAACAGCGTGCATACAATATACACACAGTCTAGAACAGCGTGCATACAATATACACACAGTCTAGAACAGCGTGCATACAATATACACACAGTCTAGAACAGCGTGCGTACAATATACACACAGTCTAGAACAGCGTGCGTACAATATACACACAGTCTAGAACAGCGTGCGTACAATATACACACAGTCTAGAACAGCGTGCGTACAATATACACACAGTCTAGAACAGCGTGCGTACAATATACACACAGTCTAGAACAGCGTGCGTACAATATACACACAGTCTAGAACAGCGTGCGTACAATATACACACAGTCTAGAACAGCGTGCGTACAATATACACACAGTCTAGAACAGTGTGCGTACAATATACACACAGTCTAGAACAGTATGCATACAATATACACACAGTCTAGAAAGGTATGCATACAATATACACACAGTCTAGAACAGTATGCATACAATATACACAGTCTAGAACAGTATGCGTACAATATACACACAGTCTAAACAGCGTGCATACAATATACACACAGTCTAGAACAGTATGCATACAATATACACACAGTCTAGAACAGTATGCATACAATATACACACAGTCTAGAACAGTATGCATACAATATACCTCTCTTCTCCCTCCCCCTCTCCATCCCCTTTTTTCTTTTTCCAGGATGTGGATACGATCTATCACTCTCAGGACAATAGAGAATTCAACCTGCTGGATTTCAGTCACCTGGACAGCAGGTAAGAGGCAGGGTTAGAACCAGACTCACATGGAACGACATTTCAGATCAAACTCTTCTGTATACTTAACGTGTTACCTGGCACCTTATTAACGGTTACCCAGGTAGATTTGCACAGTCTTCTCCCATGCTTTTTCCATGGCTATACTTTACATTTATCATAGTTTTCCATGTTTCTAATATGCTTCACCAGACCTCTCTGTGCTTTACAGTGCTTCCCTGTGCTTTACCAGACCTCTCTGTGCTTTACAATGCTTCCGTATGCTTTACCAGACCTTTCTGTGCTTTACAATGCTTGCCTATGCTTTACCAGACCTCTCTATGCTTTACAATGCTTCTGTATGCTTTACCAGACCTCTCTGTGCTTTACAATGCTTCCCTATGCTTTACCAGACCTCTCAGTGCTTTACAATGCTTCCCTATGCCTTACCAGACCTCTCTGTGCTTTACAATGCTTCCTTGTGCTTTACCAGACCTCTCTGTGCTTTACAATGCTTCTGTATGCTTTACCAGACCTCTCTGTGCTTTACAATGCTTCCCTGTGCTTTACCATGTATCACTGTGCTTTATTATACTGTGCTGTTACTCTGGTCCTTTTCTAAGGGTTGTTTTGGAGGTACGGGTGTTAAACCAGCCTCTCTCTCTTTCTCTCCTGTCCGTGCTTTTCAGGGACCTGGCTGTGATCGTGGCATCGATGGCTTACAACCAGTGGTTTACTAAACTCTACTGCAAAGACATCAAGATGGTGAGTGGAGAAAACACACAGACCGCCAGTGTTGTTGTCTTTCTCTCTGTCTGTCTGTCTTTCTTTGCTTTCTTTCATATTGTTCACATTCTTTTCAACTATACCCTTCCCAAATGATCTTCAATGGCAATGCAGACAGACAGTGGCACTCTAATGGGTCTTTCTTTCTACTTTCTAGTGTATAACTAAACACAATTATGTGAGACTGAATGCAGCTTTGCAGAACCACATGTTGTAATGGCGCTAAAGTCCACTTGGTGGCGCCAGCATTTTAGACCTGGTATCCCAGACAGTTTAATGGGACAGCAGCCTGTGCGTTTGATGTTTGGTGATGTTGTGTTGTTTCTGCTGCAGGGGTCAGAGGTCACAGAGCAGGTTCTGCACACGCTCAGTAAGTCCAGCAGTCTGGAAGACATCACGCTGGAGAACTCGGGACTCAAGTCGTGAGTAAAGAAATGCAAACCAGAAAAAGAGTTTGAAGTTAGAGAGGGTTTTGATACGTGTGTTCAAGTCTCACTGTATTTTATGTGTTGTGTAGTTAAGTTCTCGTTGTGTGATATTGTGTTGTTGTTATCTGATTGTGTGGTGTTAGATTGTGGCTGTGTGTGTTTGTTGTTAGATTGTGATTGTTTGTTGTTAGATTGTGTCTGTGTGTGTTTGTTGTTAGATTGTGATTGTTTGTTGTTAGATTGTGATTGTGTCTGTTTGTTGTTAGATTGTGATTGTGTTTGTTGTTAGATTGTGATTGTGTCTGTGTGTGTTTGTTGTAAGATTGTGATTGTGGCTGTGTGTGTTTGTTGTAAGATTGTGGTTGTTTCTTATTGTGTCTCAGTGTGTATTGTTAGAGGGTGATTGTGTCTCAGTGTGTGTTGTGTGTTGTTAGAGGGTGATTGTGTCTCAGTGTGTGTTGTGTGTTGTTAGAGGGTGATTGTGTCTCAGTGTGTGTTGTTAGTGGGTGTTGTGTGTTGTTAGAGGGTGATTGTGTCTCAGTCTGTGTTTGTGCTTTGCAGTGATTTTGCTCTGAAGCTGGCACTGGCTCTGTCTGAAAACCCCGTCTGTGTGGTACACTCGCTCAACCTGGCTCACAACCAGCTGGATGACAAAGGTACTGACCGCAACACACTGACACATAACAAACATTACACACACTGAGACACACCTTCACTGAACCTCTCTCACAATGAGCTGGTTGGTAACTCAGCACAGCACAATATAACACAACTCTTCATCCCTCTCTCTCCCCCTCCCTTTCTTTCTCTCTCTCTCTCTCTCTCTCTGTCTCTCTCTCTCTCTCTCCAGGAGTATCCTCTCTGGTTCAGCAGCTTTGTCGTTCTCCGAAGGGACTGAGACTTCTCAACTTCTCCAAGACAGCCATCACCTCCAGGGGTGAGAGTGAGAGAGAGAATGGGGGAAAGGGGGGAGAGGAGGGAGAGGGTGTGTGGGTGGGAGAGAGAGAAAGAACGTAGGGAGGGGGAGAGAGGAGAAAGGAAGAGGGAGTGTGTCTCAGTGCATCTCTTTCCATTTGGCATATAAAGCAGAAGTAACACTAGAGCAATTACAAAATAAATGATAATCAATAATCAAAAATAAAAACATCATACCAAATTATTACAGAATAATAAATCTATATAAGAAGGTACAAACATATTTAAATACAACAGACACATATAAGGATACTTATTTGTACATGTATGATGGAAGGGGGTTTCTGTAAGGGAAGTGTAATGGAGTCTCTTTGTAACAGGTAGGTTAGTAAAGTCTTGTGCTTGTCGCAGTAGTTGCAAAACAGTTGCAAACAAGTCGGAAGTCTTGGGTGAGTGTACTAGACAGGCGTAGTGCTATTTGCGGCTTTTTAGGGAATGCTTTGCAGCTGCAGTTTCTGTTTGCGTTTCAAGAATAGATCAATATAATTCAGAAATGAATTAGTCATTTCATCCATACGAAAGGCTTGACCTGAGAATGAATGAATTGAAGTCTCAGTTGCCAACTGTCAATCTCGCACTGTGTCAAAAAAGGCGTAACCATTTCTAGCCAATTGGAGCAGGTACTAAAATTGCAACCAATGAGAGTCCAGTGTCAAGCAAATCTGCTTTAGCCAATAACCTTGCAGCTCTAGAAAAGGCATCTCAATCACCCCAGCCACTAGCAAAAAAAACAAACAATATCTATTTACCCTATGCAGTTAAAGTCTTTGTAGACTCATGACTGTACTGTTGTGTGTGTGGTTTCAGGCACTAGTTGCAGCTGCTCTGTGTTTGTGGGTTGTTGTTGTTTTTTTTTTCATTGCGGTTCAGGGCTTCAGTGACACCACAAGTAAAACGTTTCTATTTATTTTTTGCAGGTGGCTGAGGTGATTGGAACACCTTTTCTAGTAAACTGTATGGTTATTGGCTGAAGCAGTTTTGTTTGAGGGTGGTTGTCTTTTTAGCGCAGTGTGAGATTGACAGGTGGTAATTGGGATTTCAGTTCATGAATTAGCAGGTCAATCGTGGAGCAGTCATAGGAACATAAGAAAGTTTACAAACGAGAGGAGGCCATTCGGCCCATCTTGCTCGTTTGGTTGTTAGTGGCTTATTGATCCCAGAATCTCATCAAGCAGCTTCTTGAAGGATCCCAGGGTGTCAGCTTCAACAACATTACTGGGGAGTTGATTCCAGACCCTCACGATTCTCTGTGTAAAAAAGTGCCTCCTATTTTCTGTTCTGAATGCCCCTTTGTCTAATCTCCATTAGTCGATTCACTCCAAAGCCCATCAAGCCTTTCGAATGGATGACTTGACTAATTAATTGATGGATTGCTGCACAAATTGATGAATAAATTGATGAATTGATTAATGAATTGATGAATGAATTGATGAATAGTTTTGGCACAAATGGCCCTCCATATGAAACAGTCACAATTGTTGCTGGCCTTTCCCAGTCTGCTTTTCTCATCCATTGCTAGTTGTGCTCAATGCATTTCAAGCAGGCTGTACTTACAAGCCTTGAAAACACATTTCTATGACATTTCTGGTTTCCCCAACGTTTTGGGAGCAGTAGACTGCACACGTGTGCCGCTGACCCATCCAGCTCAATCTGAGCATCTTTTAACACTGCACCACTGACTAACTGTCTTCATTATAAATGTTCTCTTAGCATATGCCACAAAATGTGACTGGCCCATCTCAGTAAACCTGCCCTGCTGTTTTATTGGTCCTGTCTTGGCTCAGGACTCTGTCTGATATATGCAGGTTATATATATATATATACATATATATATATATATATATATATATATATATATATATATATATATATATATATATATATATATATATAATCTGTATATCTGTGAGTGCTGTGTTGCTGTTGTCACCCAGAATAATTACCAACTTATCCTCTAACTTCAGTGTCTAAAGTTAGAGATCTCTCTCTCTCTCTCTCTCTGCCTCACTCCCTCACCCCCTTTT
Organism: Polyodon spathula; assembly: GCF_017654505.1. Classification (NCBI taxonomy): domain Eukaryota; kingdom Metazoa; phylum Chordata; class Actinopteri; order Acipenseriformes; family Polyodontidae; genus Polyodon; species Polyodon spathula. The sequence goes on from NC_054575.1 coordinate 1,999,360, forward strand.
CTCTCTCTCGCTCTCTCTATCTCTCTGTCTCTGTGTATTTAGCTCTCCCTCTCTCTCTGCAGGTCTGGTGTCTCTCTCTCTCTCTCTCTGCCTCACTCCCTCACCCCCTTTCTCTCTCTCGCTCTCTCTATCTCTCTATCTCTCTCTCAGTGTGTATTTAGCTCTCCCTCTCTCTCTGCAGGTCTGGTGTCTCTCTCTCAAGCTCTCTGCTCCAGTAATGAGTTCTCCTCTTCACTTCTTCACCTGGATCTCAGTAAAAATGCTGGGATCCTGTCTGGGGAGGAAGCAGCAGTGAGTCCTCACTTTCATTGCTTACACTTCAAACTTTCAAAGGCTACTAAGCTATTTGTCATGCAACTTATAAAGTAAGTCACTGTAGGAAACACTGTAAAGCAATTTCACCCATCTCGTTCTCTCTCTCTCAGAATCTCTTCCTCTCTCTCTCTCAGAATCTCTACCTGTTTCTTGCCCAGCCTAACTGTCTGGTTCACTTGGACCTGTCTGGTACTGACTGTGCTATTGACACTGTGAGTATCACTGACTACCCTATTGACATTGCCTGCTACTTGACAGACTGCTTTACCCAGCTTAGGAGTGCTGTGATAGCAGCTGGATAAATCAAAAGTGGATTTAAAGGAGCCTTGGTCAGCACTAAAGGAGGGGCCAGTGATCCTGTTAATAAAGCTAATAAGAGGTGAGAGAATGGATTTTAAAGATGGTCAGCGCTCCTTTAAAGGGAGGGGCCGGTGATCCTGTTAATAAAGCTAATAAGAGGTGAGAGAATGGATTTTAAAGATGGTCAGCGCTCCTTTAAAGGGAGGGGCCGGTGATCCTGTTAATAAAGCTAATAAGAGGTGAGAGAATGGATTTTAAAGATGGTCAGCGCTCCTTTAAAGGGAGGGGCCGGTGATCCTGTTAATAAAGCTAATAAGAGGTGAGAGAATGGATTTTAAAGATGGTCAGCGCTCCTTTAAAGGGAGGGGCCGGTGATCCTGTTAATAAAGCTGATAAGAGGTGAGAGAATGGATTTTAAAGATGGTCAGCCCTCCTTTAAAGGGAAGGGCCAGCGATCATGTTAATAAAGCTAATAAGAGGTCTCTGTCTCTCTCTCATCTCTCTCTGTCTCTCTCTCTCTCCAGTTGTGCTGTGCATTGCTTCGTGGATGCTGCGCTGATCTCTCCTACCTCAACCTCTCCAGAAATGCCTTTTCACACAAGTATGTCTCTCTCAGCTGTGTATGTTGCACCAGCCTTAAACACTACAGCTCCCAGCATGCGTCTGTGAGCTATATTTTAAGATTTAAAGGATGTTAACAATGAAAGACAAATGACAGGTATGTTATTTAAACAGTTGTAGCACCACGTGGGGACGTGTCACGCTATATTTCTTGAAACCCTGCTACATACTCTTTGACCTTTTTAAAAGTTTGAAAAGTTTAAGTTGGCTCACAGAAATTGACCGCTACATATAAAACATATTATAACAATGTAATGTTGCTGTATTATTTGTATTTATCAGTCAGGACTTGCAGCCATTTATAGAAGTTTGATTATATCAGTCTGCATTCCTCAAGTGAGCGGTCTTTTGGCATTTCATTGATAGCCCATCTTTCTGCTCACAGCACCTAGCTGTCTGTGTGATAGTCTATCACCTGTGTGAGCCACTACCTTACTCCTCTGATCTATGTATTAAATGCAGTCTGGTTACTTGGTTTTCTAAGAAATTCATTGTTACCCCAATACACATTGAAAACGGATCGCAGAAGATGCAGGACAGCAAAGCAGTGTTTGGCATTACTGCAAAGTTTACCAAACAAGGATTCTGATGCAGCAGCGATGGACAGTGATGAATCTGGTTCTGGAGCAGACTGTTTTGCGAAGATTAACCTTGCAGCAGCAGTGACAGTGAGAAGGATAACTGACTGCCTGGTAATGACGGCACTGTTTGGAGCATTATAAATCCTGGTGTTGAAGCTGCAGCTAGAAGGGGTGAACATAATATTTTGAGGGCAGTTCCAGGGCCCACGGCATATGCAGAATGCAACACTGATGAGAGTGCATTGTGCTTTTCGCCTATTGATTGACATGCACACGCTCCACCACATTCAGCGTTGCACTGAAGCAGAAGCCCACTGACAGCTACAAGGTGATCCCTGCTCAATGCCCTTGGAGGAATTAGAAGCTTTCATTTCTGCGTTTCGATTTGAAGCAAACCAGAAGCGCCTGACTTCAAAATGGTAAATCTGCCCAATGTGCAAAAGCTGTGCCAAATGCGCAAAGGCAGCGCAGGGACTGTGTGATTTGTGCCAGCACTTAGACTTTGTGAATGACTGTGATTTTACATTTACATACCAAATGTGTAAACGTGCGTTTAATGTTCACAATTGTAACTCCTGTCTTTAGGATCTAACAGTGTTACTAAAGGCGAATTCCTGTGATTGTTGGTGAACTGAAAATGATTTTATTTTATTTCATTACCCACCAGAGGGTGCTGTGAATCCTTGTTTTGATGGACATTTAACATCAGATTTCTAAAATTCCTTAGGTGTCGGGCAAAAGGTTTCAACACCTTACAATTGTCTGCAAGCAATTCATGCTTTTGTCCTATGAAAGAGTGCAATTCATTTGACCTTTTAGAAATCCTACTAAAATTAACAAATATATATTTAAACATATTATAAACTGGTGTTTCCTTCACACCTCTGCACCCACAGTATTGTGCTGTAGTTCAGCACCAGCTCATGCTAGCAGAGTTCTGGCAGCCTGTAAGAATACATGTTCTCTCTGGGTCTTTGTTTCAGGAAATCTAAAGAAACTCTCCCCTCCTTCAAGCAGTTCTTTACCTCTGCGTTCAGCCTCAACCACATCAGTCTGTCTGGAGTAAAGCTGCCTGCCGAAGCCCTCAGGTAGGACATTTTGGTTCAAGCACGGAGCCAGACTCCTGTTTTGAGCTCTAATGACTGGAGCCAAGATGGCTGCCACAATTTCCTACAATGTCCAGCAGCCCAGCATTTGGCTAAGTAGTTAATAGCTGTATCTCTCACTGTTGAAGGAATTAGTATTTTGTGTGCTGCTTGACTTTCTTATTTGCTTCTAGTTTTTACCTGTGCAGAGCTGAACAAACCCACAGGAGAAGAAACGGACTCTTCCAGTATCTCTCTCACACACACACACACACACACACACACACACACACACACACACATTACACTGAACAAACCCACAGGAGAAGAAACAGACTCTTCCAATATTTTACACCCACACCCATCACGCTGATGAAGGCAGTAGCAGAAACGCTGGTCTGCTGCTTGACTCTCTTAGTTTCTTCTAGTTTTTAACCTGTGCAGAGTTTAAGATGGAAGTTTGTGTTTGAAGTTCTGCACATGTTTAATTATTCTGACTCTCCTCCCTCCCTTTCTTTACTCTCTACCCTCTTCCCCTCCCTCTTTCTTTCTTCCTCCCTCTCCCCCTCTCCCCTCCCTCTCTCAGAGCTCTCTTTCAGGGTTTGTCTTCCAACGCTCACCTTAATGATGTTCACTTGGATATCAGTGCCTGTGAGGTAATACTGTCTGTCTGTCTGTCTGTTTCCCTATGCTTTTCCCATGGTTATACTATGCATTTGTCATCATTTTGTATGATTTGTCATGTTTTTAATATGTTTTACCAGACCTCTCTGTGCTTTACAATGCTTCCCTATGCTTTACCAGACCTATCTGTGCTTTGCAATGCTTCTCTATGCTTTACCAGACCTTTCTGTGCTTTACAATGCTTCCCTATGCTTTACCAGACCTCTCTGTGCTTTACAATGCTTCGCTATGCTTTACCAGACCTCTCTGTGCTTTACAGTCCTCCCCTATGCTTTACTATGCTTTCACTGTGCTTTATTAAACTTTGCTGTGCTTTTATTATGGGAAACTTATATAAGGGCAATTTGGCATGTGTGTGTGTCTGACTTTTATAACAACGAGTTTACAAACAATATTTAATAGGAAAATCTTTCTCTCCTCTCTCCCCTGTCTCGTCTCCCTCGCCCCCTGTCTCAGCTGCGATCTCAGGGCGCCTCTGTGATTCAGGAGTTTTTTTCAGGCACTTCGTGCATCTCCACCCTCGACATCTCAGACAACGGTGAGACTGCCTGTCTGTCTGTCTGTCTGTCTGCCTGTCTGTCTCTCTGTCTTCCTGTCTGATGATGTCACTGGTCAGGCTGTTTCGACTAGGAAAGAGACTCAGACCCAAGAAAGCTGCAGGTTTAAACACGACTCTGCACTTTTAATTATAACACAACTAATAAAACAACAGCGGCACGGCGGCCAAAACAAACAGGTTAACAGAAAGAATATCTTTCATTTTAAAGAACGTCTTCACAAACTCCAATCTGCACCCCAGCGGAACTATATATTTACTCACATCGCACAAAACCCTCTCCTCCACCAACGTGAATTCTCACCACCACTAATTCTCATTAACACCCGTGTGCACCTTTTATACCCCCGTGGCTCGAGCCTTAATTAATCATTTAAGCAGGTATTCAATTGCCAGCTCCAGCCACATTCCCACGTGTGTTTGCAGAAAGGATTTTAACTCCCTCCCTGCCTCCCAATACCCCCCCCACAGCACACACCCTGACGCTCTGCCACACACCTACACTAATAAAACCAAATACATTGAAATAATAACAGTAATAATACTACTACTAATAATAAATACACAAATAATGCAAATAAACACAGGGGTGGGGTGTACCACGTCACACTGTAATATCATTTTAACAATGGACAAAGCAAGCTATCTGCTAAGTAACGATAAGTGATGAATCATGAAACTGGATCAGTTGAACACCAACCTAAAAAAGATCTTTGTGTCTAATAGATCTCAGTAGCACCCTGTGGCGCGATAGCTTCACAGCCCAGATGGTATTGGCAGGCAGAGAGACTCAGACATAGAAAGCTGCAAGCTTAATGCGTTAATGCACAGTTTAATTAACAAATAAACACGGACAAAACACTTGATAAAACACAATGAACAAAATAAACGGCACAGGGGCCAAAACAAACGGCACAGGGGCCAAAACAAAAGGTTCTACAGAAACGCACAAATTTTACCATGAGACAGGACAGGGCAGCATGGAACACAAACATACACATACACCTCTTTCACCTCTTTCACCAACACCTATAAACACCTGTTTTAGACACCTGTGTGGACAATGCAATACACAGTATTTGGTTTTGGTACAGCTCACTTCCCTGTAGTTCTTGTTCTTCATATTCCCTGTGAAGCCTGTCTTTGAATCTTCCTGCAGGATTTGACTCCGATCTGCTGACTGTGATTCCAGCGCTGGGGCAAAATAAATCCCTCAGACACATCCTGCTTGGAAAGAACTTCAATGTGAAGAACAGGTAGGCATGGTGGCGCGAAACAGTTGCATTGAGGCCACAGGGTTTGCTGTAACCCTTTAAAAACCGTGATGGTGTAGACACGATCATACTGAAGTGTCATTCTGGGCCCATGATCGGGTAAACACGATGGAATACACTTTTTATTTTTTATTTGACTTACTGGGCCACCATACTTTGCACTACAAACTGCAGACACATATCATTGGATAGGGGAGGGCTTGGATTTGCCTGATTCTTGATTGAGACGGACATTTCATTTTGAAAGGGCGGGGATATTTACCAGCAGCCACGCAGAAACAAAACATGACATAGGGACTTGTTTAGAATTTTATTTATAAATACTTATTTTGAGAATATAAGCGAGAGTATTGTCCATTATTGCTTATACATGATTGTGTCATTGCAATCACTCAGGTGAAACAATGCACTGCTATGCTGTTCTGATTTAGGTGATCTTGTGAAACGCAAGCAGGAGTCCTGCTCGGTTTACCTGGGTTTTTACAGCTATTTTTATCATGAGAAAGCAGTTGACCCTGCCCTTAAAATGGCGCTGACCAAAGGACGTTCGTTTGATTTTTCACGATGTATTTGCTTGACAACGTCACACACTCATGACCGTAGTTTTTCACACGCATGTAAACCCAGCCAAAGTCTTGTAACGTTTCCAAACATCAATATTTTTCAACAAAACTTTCAGGACATATTGCAAGGTCCCTCAGATCATAGAATAACAGGTTTTTTTTATACATGTCTCTCTACATATAATAATAAAAACATACCTGATGCTAAAAAACTAAACGAAACATTGTGATGAATGAAAGTGAAAAAGTTTGTGTGGCTTCTAAAGTACTCTATAATGTTCCCCAGAGTGTTCTGAAAAGACAAGTCACCAATTCCAAGGTGCTACTGTAAAAAACCTAAATTTTCTCGTCCTGTTCTAGGATGCTGGAAGATGTCTTGCAAAAGATAGTTCACTTGATCCAAGAGGAAGACTGTGTAAGTACAGCCTGTTGTAGGACTCTATGTTTAGACCAGCTTCGAAGGGGCTAACTAGAGCAGTTTCCTTGTTTGAGTAATTGCACAGGGATGGAAATAAGACTCCTATTGCACAGCAGTGTGACCAATTCCAGGTTTTACTATGAGCTTGATTAGTGTGTATTGGTTATAAGCTCAGGTATGTCTTATTAAACTCATAGCAAAACCAGGAATGGGTCACACTGCTGTGCAATAGGAGTCTTATTTCCATCCTGTTGTAGGTAATTAATAGCTCTTTAAATTATCACCGCCATGCACATCACTGTATTGGTCTCATCTGCTTTATTTTCATTTTAAAACATGATATCTGGTTCTTCATATCTGGTTAGCAAAGTGTAATAAAGCACAGTGATATCTGGTTCTTCACTGGGTTAAATAAATCTGTTTACAATCCTTATAAAAGTCTCCCATAGTAAAAGCACAGCAAAGTGTAATAAAGCACAGTGAAAGCATGGTAAAGCATAGGGAAGCATTGTAAAGCACAGAGAGGTCTGGTAAAGCATAGGGAAGCATTGTAAAGCACAGAGAGGTCTGGTAAAGCATAGGGAAGCATTGTAAAGCACAGAGAGGTCTGGTAAAGCATAGGGAAGCATTGTAAAGCACAGAGAGGTCTGGTAAAGCATAGGGAAGCATTGTAAAGCACAGAGAGGTCTGGTAAAGCATAGGGAAGCATTGCAAAGCGCAGAGAGGTCTGGTAAAGCACAGGGAAGCATTGTAAAGCACAGAGAGGTCTGGTAAAGCATAGAGAAGCATTGTAAAGCACAGAGAGGTCTGGTAAAGCATAGAGAAGCATTGTAAAGCACAGAGAGGTCTGGTAAAGCATAGAGAAGCATTGTAAAGCACAGAGAGGTCTGGTAAAGCATATTAATAAAACTATGTTAAACAATGGTTAATTCATAGTATAACCATAGAAAAATCATGGGGGGAAACCTGCTAAAATACAGTACAAAAATACTGTGCTGAACTTGTTTTCAATTTGTGTTGCACTTCCTGGGTCACTTGGAAGTTGTCCCCACCCCTTCACTGACTTCATTCTTTCTTGTCAATAAACGCATATGCTTCCCCTGCTGACTGACATGCATTCAGAAACCTGGAGCTAAGCAGGAACAGACTTCCCGGAAGGCAAGGCAAGCAAACTGAGAACTTAGAGTAGTACCAGATGTCTGTTTTTAAAATGGAAATGCATGTTTGCTGTAGCATGTGTTTCTTTCAAAACTGCACATGTGGGTCCTGTGTAGTGAGTGCAGGGCAGTTCATCTATTATTAGGACCAGTTTACAGAGTGAGTTCTGGAGTCCCAGTCTGTACCCTTGTCCTCTCCCAGTCTCTCCAGTCCCTGTCCCTCACGGACTCGAGGCTCAAGTCTCGCACGAGTATCCTGGTGAACGCGCTGGGAAGCAACACCTGCTTGCGCAGAGTGGACCTGAGTGGGAACAGCATGGAGGATATTGGGGCAAAGATGCTAGCCAAGGCCCTGCAGATCAACAGCAGTCTGAGGTACAGAGCTATCAGTGTACATATCACTCTGTCTACCTATGTGTGTGTGTCTGTGTGCAGATCAGGTTTTTTTTTGGGGGGGGGGGGGGTTGTTTTCTCCCGTGGTTTTCTCCCCCATTTGGAATGCCCAGTTGTTATTTGTATCCCAGTTCACCGTTGCAAGCCCTTGTTGACTCATTAGTGACATGACTATACAGGTTTGGATCAGTGTTGTAACGAGAGCTGATATTCTACCAAGGTCAAACTGAGGCTTCAAGCTATAGCTGCAGTACTTATATGACTGTTTGGTATTTACTATTCAAATCTATGTTACAAACGGAGAAAATTAAGGAGTCTTTTGTACTTTACCAGCATTTTTATATGAGCATCAGCACTGATGATGCAAACAAAAAACCGAGGACACGACCTCTGTGTCCTCACGGCTAGTTACGGCCAAGGTTTAGATGTTGCATTTCAATACAGTCTGTGTTACATGTGTAATGTCCAGACTATCAGTATTCAGTCAGTGTTGGGTGTCTGAGTGGTCAGCTGGCCACACTTCATTCCCGTCCTCTCTTGACTCCTGCAGGACAGTCACGTGGGACAGGAACGGTACCACTGCTCAGGGATTCCTGGATGTGGCGCGGGCTCTGGACCAGTGAGTTACACCACAGGATTTATTTCATTTTCTGTTGTTGTTTTTTTTAACTGCCCCTTGTAAGTGTTTCCTCTCTCCTTGTGTTTCCGCAGTAACTTCACTCTGCAGTTCATGCCTGTGCCACTCAGCGATGTCACTCAGGCCTACCGTAGCGCCCCCGAGAGGACAGAAGAGGCATTACACAAGGTACCTAGGGAGTGAACTCACTCTATCTGTGTGTGTGTGTGTCTGTGTGTGTCTCTCTGCAGACAGGCAGGAATGAGAGGCGAGTGAATTCATTAGCACATTATATGTAAGTCTATCTATGTATGCCCCTAGTCCCCCAGACCTCCAGAGAAAGGTAAAAGACAGGCATGAGAGGCGAGTGTATCCGTCTGTCCGTCGGTCTGACTGATCTTGTGAAATGCTTTTCTTCCCTCTTGGCCTGATTTGATTGGGTTTCTCTGGGTTTCTCTGGGTTTCAGATTCAGAGGAGTTTGCTTCGGAACAACCAGAGCCAACGATTCTCTCAGCAGCAAGCTTTCCGACTGCACCAGGGCATTGTGACCAGCACTACCGAGCAAGTAAACACTGAGTAAACTCTGAGTAAACTCCGAGTAAACACTGAGTAAACTCTGAGTAGAGACCGAGTAAACATTGAGTAGAGACTGAGTAAACACTGAGTAGTTTCACGTTTATGTGCTTCCTTTTATTATCTAATACACTCTTAATACACTTCTCCACGCTCTCTTTCAGCACAGGGCACAGCTGTTCCGAAGTTTTATTTTTATTGCACTTGCCAACCTGGCATTGGCGTCTCTTGCGGCTCTCAGCGGGGTTGCCAGCTTCGGCTGTGGGCACACGCTTGGCAGTCTCCCACTGTTCCAAATGCTTCTTGCGAAGTTTCTGTGCTAATTGTAAAATATATTCTCTCCTTGGTAAATTCTTCTCTGTGCATTCTTTGTAAAGTACCCAGGAGATGATGGCTGCTAGGTTCAATACATTGTAAAACACCTGAAAAGAACGCCGTTGGGAGCCAGCTTTCACAGAATTCTTCCGTGCCATCTGATCCAAAACATCAACTCCACATTGTGTTGCTTGGTAAAACTCCACGGTCTCTGGTATTTATTTTCACTAATCCTGATGCTAATCGACTGACCAAAGCAGCTAAATTAAAAGCAATAGGCTGTCAGTCATTCACTCAGGCAGAGAGTAGAGACTAATCTGATTACAGGGCTAAACACATTGCGGACTGGTAAATAAAAATGATAAAGTAGAGCACTCATCTGTAAAATCACAATTGTTTTCTGCGTGGCCATCAATGTGACTTCTCTCGGGGCTTTTAGGAATAATTTAATATATCTCCTTTATTTCCTGCGCTTCATGCTTTGTGAGAATATTTAATACATACGGACAGAAAGGTACATGAACGCACAGCCCCGTATGTGTTACACGACTGGAGAAAATGACATTTTAAAACCAACAACTGCCAAAGTGACCGATGTGGGGCTTCTGGTGTTACTATCCTCTAAACACAGTGCATAGTTTTACAAGATTCAATAATATAATTTGCCGTCAGCAGTTTTTTTTTTATAGTCAACAAAGTCTTATTTAATCACATTCTCTAAATGTTCGCTTGCTCCTGACATGCTTGGAAATGTGTTTCAGGTTCAGCTCTCGTGGATCTGTAAAAGCGATTGCAGGCTCCTTATCCATTTCTGCGCTTCGCAGATGTGCTCCTGAGGACTTGCTGCCTGCAAAATACTTGAACTCTGTTATCCAGGCTCCCATCTTTGCATTTCATCATCCCATAGAAATAAAACCAGCTCAATCAAAGGGCCTTGCATCTCTGCTACATATACCTTCCACTCAAAGGGTGCAACTACCTTGTACAAGGAAGGAATGATTTTGGGGTGACTTGTGACAGTAGAGACTAACCACTGAGTAAACACTGAGTAACCATTAAGTAAACACACAGTAAAGACTGAGTAAGCACAGTGTAAGCAGTGACTAAACACAGAGTAAAACAAAGTTAGCCTTAGGTAATTTTTTAGTAAACGGTAACTATTGACGAGACACAGTGGAAACAGTAAATATCAAGTAACCCCTGAGTAAAGTGACACTCTGTCCTAGGTGCTGGAGCGTCTCTGTGTGAAAGTGCAGGACAGTGTGAGAGTGCTGAGGAGCTGCCCTGTGGAGTCAGTCAGGGAGGACCTGCAGAGGGCCAGAGACACACTGAAGGAGGCGCGCAACTCCAGAGCTGTGAGTAAAACACTACTGCTACTCTCACACTTGCATACTCACATACACACTCACACATTCAAAATGCTCATTCAAATGATCCCAGCTCCAGAGTATTTGTCACTGTCCTGTCTCACAGTGTCTCTCTGTCCCCAGCTCTTCCCCAGTCTGTTTGAACTGGGACACATCCTTGCAGTGGACGGTCCAGTGAGACATCGTCTCGAGTCAGTGGCCAGCGACGTGTCCAAGGCTGTGGACAAGGAGCTGCAGGTACAGTCTCTCTCTCTCTCTCTCTCTCTCTCTCTCTCTCTCTCTCTCTCTCTCTCTCTCTCTGTCATTTCATTAGAGCCAGGTTTCCCCTCCTTGCTCTATTTCAAACCCCAAGGCATTCTTGGGGATGTAGTCCTGTATCAACCCCTGGACTACATGTTTCCTTATCTTACCCCCTACTCTGCCACAGTATATATATTTAGATTTCTATGTAAAAGAGTATAACAGTATAGCGCTTCTAGAAGGTGTTTTAAGAAGGCTCTATTCCACCAAATGGCTTTTTCATCAAAAACAAATTTTTCTCTCCTCTCCTCTATCCTCCTCTCCCCAGGTGATTCTGGAGTCCATGTCGTCTCTCTCTCAGGAGCTCTGTCCCCTGGCTGTGTTCCAGGCCGAGTCTCACAATAAGACCCTCTCCTCTGTCTCTGAGCGTGTCACCGTCCCACGCTCTGTGGTCAAGGCTGCCCTGGTGGAGAGAGCAGGGCAGGACATCCAGAACAGACTTGAGTAAAACACCTCCCATCTGACTGTCTGTCTAACTGTGTGTCTTTGACTTACCTGATCGTGTGTGTCTGTGTGTGGCTGTGTCCAATTGTCTAACTCAGTTTGACGTTAGCGTTGTAGCCTGTCTGTTCCCTGCATGTCTCACCTGACTCCTCTGCTCTTCTTCTCAGTGAGGTTAAGCTTGACGTGGTCACCTATCTCACCAACTCTATTGTGGATGAAATCTTGCAGGAGCTCTACTCCTCTCACAAGAAACTGGTGAGTGCAAGGCACACTGAAGAGGCTCAAGAACTACAGGTCCCAGCATGCCTGTAACAGTGAGGGGTGATGGGAGTTGTAGTTCAGGTGGCTGTAAAGACAGGTTTGACTGTAGTATAAGTGCAGGTGTTCCCTGCAAAAGGAAGAATTGCAATTTAAACAGCAGCTCAGCACCTGCAGTAATAGTGGGGGGTGATGGGATCTGTAGTTTTTTATAGAGTGAAAATTCATGAGGCTTTAGGCTTTACTGCATACATCAGTATACAAAACTACAGCTTCCAGCATGCTGCTCCATCCGAGGGATGATGGGAGGTGTAGTTCATTAGAAATGATGCTGTAAAGACAGGTTTAGCTTTATGCTTGTAAACTCTGCTCTAATTTTGGGGTCCCCCGCCCCCCCACAGACTCGTCACATCTCCCAGCTGAGGCGTCTGGCCGAACAGGAAGCAGGATTTCTGGGAACGCTGCAGGATCGAAGCTCCAGGAGAAAACATCGGAATTCTGAGGACATGACAGACGAGGAGCTTTACACCAGCATAGTGCGTCTCTCTGTGTGTGTGTGTGTGTGTGTGTGAGTGTGTGAGATTCAATGTGTGTGAATGAGACCATGGATCAGGGATCGGGAGGGGGAGGTCCATGAAGAGGTGTACATTACCATTCTATATTCCTGTAGCTGCTACACAAACTCCCCCCTTACTCCAAACATAGAATTGTCTTGTTGTCTCCAACTGACAGTTTGTCTGCGCGAGCTTTCTTTGTTTCTGTACACAGCACTTCGTAACTCAGACAGAGTCAAAGGACAGTCAAAGTGGAGGGGCGGGTCCAGGCGCGGGAGAGATGCAGTGCGCGATTAAACAGACAAAGAGAGTTATAATCCAGTTGGAATGGGACTTTATTGTATCCAGGTCTGGCAGCCGAATGATAAGACCCTGGCAGTACACGACAACGTTATTGCACAGAGTAAATAGCAACAGTGTTGCAGTCCCCAAACAATGAACACAAATACCTGCGACACTGTCCCCAGTCCTGGGTGCGTGCCGCAGTGCTTGTGGTTGGAAATACAGTTTATTAATGACAGTAGTGCATTGCTGTTCCAGCTTTGTGCTGGCCCTTGGTGACAGCTCAGGAATTGTGCTAGCTGTCTAGTAATTTACAAAACAAGACACTCATGATACATTATTTCTCACAGTCCTTACAGGTTCAAAACTCAAACCAAAGCGAAGGAACACTTTGCGATTCTCCGGCTCCTTTTAGGCTGTCACGTGTATCCCCTTGGTAAACGAGTTCAACCTCCTCTCCAGTCTGCAGCTGCCACGTCGTTTCCCTTCCGGGTCAATGCGTTATTGCAAGGGAGTCCCGCCCCCTTTCTAGCTGTCCGACTTCCCTTGAACCCTGGGAAAAAACTGTCAGGCCAGCCCGTCCAGGGAACTGTATTCTCGCTTTCTCGAGATTTACCAAGAATCATTGTATTCCTGTCACAGGACATCAATGAGAATATAATAAGTCGAAAAATATAATGTTCTTTATTATTCCAGTCCCAGTGGTTATAAAGCCAATAAAAAGAAAGACGACCTATGGTAAGAAATAACAGAACAATTGGAAATTGATGGCATGTCAATCTCTCTTTATTTCTCTTATCAAAGTGACGGGGAGCGGCACACACTGGTTTCGTATTTCTGTAAAATGGCGCTTCGTTGTTTTAATAACGTTGACCAATAATGATAATCACATGAACACTTAGGGGTTGACGTGTGTGTGTGTGTGTGTGTGTGTGTGTGTGTGATAGTCTGTGTGAGTCTCTGTGTGTATAAAGTTTAAAAATAAGGATAATCCTTCTGTGTCTGTATCACCTCTGTGGCTTGTATTTACTGTATGCTCTAGTTGGCTCAGAGGCTACGTTGCTACAGTTTGTTTCTGTTATCTTACTAGTTATAGTTCTCAGCAGTAGAATGAGTTTTTCAGCTGTTACTCCACTTGGTGCAACCAACCACTAACTACTCTCTTTTACAAGGTCACTGTGGTTCATTGTTTACCATAGTTCTCCTTTGTCAAACATTCCTGCACATGCATGATCACTCAGCATTCTAGGCCTAATTCTAATTCATATCAGTTTGCAGACATTGTTCAGTCCTGTTGCAAGGCAGGCTTTGTTAGCAGTCCTGTTTAACATTACCAGCACGTTTTCTTTCATATGATTATGAATACTTCTACCCTACATGTGAACTGTACACTATAGCGTAGTGAGTCTACGTGACTGTCTGTGTGTGTCTGTGTGTCTGTCTTTATGTGTGTGTGTGTCTGTCTGTGTGTGTGTGTGTCTCTTTAATCTGTATATTAGCATAGTGAGTGTCTGTGTGAATTGTTCACTGTCATTATCTGTGTATCTGTCTGAATTGTACACAGGCATTGTGGGTCTGTGTGTTTGTCTGGTTAAGAATGTCTCTCCCTCCTCTCCCACCTCTCTCTCCCCTCCCTCTTCCCCCCTCTCCTCCTCTCAGGACACCATTGCTATTCGGAAACAGACCTCTCGCACTCGCAGAATCCGTCCAGTCTCGACATTCCTGAGTGAGTGTGTGCGGGGGGGGGGGCTTTCAATCATAAATAAATAATTTTTCATACATTGAAATATTGAATTCTGTGTTCTAACCTCTCTATCTTCTCACCTCTTTCCTCTCTCTCCCTTCTCCTTCTTCCTTTTCTCTCTACCCTTTTCTCTCTCCTCGCTCCTCCTCCCCCCCTCTCTCAGGCTTGTCAGAGCCACGCTCCTCTTCTCCTCCCCCTCTTCACTCCTCCCTCAGCTTCGCTCCTCTCTCTCTCTCACAGAGCTCATCCTGTGAGGGCCTGGACGTCCTGCCTACCCAGGGTGCACCTCTGCAGCATGTCACCCGTGTCAGGCCCCGCCCCCCACGGAGACACCCCCGGCAACCGCTGAGTTCCGCGCCCCCCCCACCAAACAGCGTGAGTACACAGATCTGTCTGACTGTCTGTCTCTCTGTGCCTCTTTGTTTCTCTCAATCTATCTGTGTCTGTCTGTGTGTCTACTGTCCATGTTAACAGTTTTCAGTCAGTATTGGGTGTCAGTGATTATATGGGCTAACTTCATTGCAATCAGCAACACTCATTAGAAGGCACTGTCTATCTATTTATCTGTCTGTCTGTCTATCTATCTATCTATCTGTCTATCTATCTAATTGTTGTTACAGAGGAAATTGTTTTAAGATTAATAAAGCCTCTCTCTCGCTGTACAGAACAGTGACGGGGGTGAGGGGGGAGTGAGCCAACTAGATGAGGGGCTGCCTGACTTCTACAGCAAGAGAGTTCTACCAAACAGGTGCACTGACAGACAGACACACTGACAGACAGACAGACAGACACACTGCCACCCACACTGACAGACAGAGACACTGACAGACAGACACACTGCCACGCACACTGACAGACAGACAGACTGACAGACTTACGGACAGACAGACACACAGACAGACAGACACACTGACAGACAGACAGACACACACACACACACACACACACACACACACACACACACACACATGCACAGACACCCCCCCCACACACACACACACATGCACAGACACACACACACACACACACACACTTATTTTACCAGTATTTTAAGAGTATTGTTAAATATTACTAACTTTCTTTCTTTCTTTCTTCCAGTCAATCCTCGTCTCATTCCAAATCCCAAACTCTGCCCTTTAATCAGAAGAAAAGAAAAAACAAACGCTCCATTTTCACGTTCCGGAGAAATCGAACGCCTACCGTTCCGACCAATCAGAGCTCAGAGAAGCCGTCGGGGGGAGGGGACTGTGGGGAGGAGTGTAGGACTGCGGTGACATCATCACCAGTCACCGCCTCCTCTTCCTCCTCAGTGTCACTTCGCGCAGTGCCCTCTAGCTTCTCCTCCTTGTACTGCACAGAGAATTACAGTCCCAGCACTGCCAGCCCTGCCCACACAGACCCAGAGGCTGATGGGATTGAGGAGGTCCCTAAGAGGAAGGCACAAGGGGGACTGGTGGAGGCCAAACCAGTTCAGGGAATCCTACTGCCTGGAATGGGATTACTAGGAATGGGGTATCCAGGGAAACAGGTGAGCCATTAAACAAACAAGAAAAACCTTTTAACAGATAGATCGAGAAGTGAACCCAACTAACACCCAGTAATGACTGAGTACTGTCACCATGAACATTACACCCAGGCAGACAAGTAATCGTACTGTATTGAAATGCAGCATCTAAACATGTAATTTGGTGTAGTCGGTAGGATTGATAGGTAGATAGATAGACAGAGACAGACAGCTTTAGTTTTTTAATAACCTTGTTCTTATCTTATGGTGATTGTTTATAAATGTGGCCCATCCTCTGAATAATTTTCCATTTTTATATTTTATTTTAAACCTTTTAAAGACAAAAACAACACCAAACATAGTCTAATATATATATATATATTGGAAAAAGTGGAGGAGGGGCAATATATATATATATAAATTAGTTTGACCCCCCCCCCCCCCCCCCCCCCTCCACCACCAATAATGAAAGTGCCCCTTCTGCCCTATGGGTTAGATGCCTATGGTCTGGATGCCTTGATCACTTTGAATACAGCAATCGCATCCCCTGTCAGAAAATCAGTCGCTTTATTTTTTCTGCTTTTATAATTGCTAGTTTGTCCTGCCCCATTAAAAAGATTGTCAGTTGGCACTTATTCTTGGCCCTTTTGAAGTACCTCACTCTAAAAAGAGAGTTTCACAAAAATTTACCCCTAAACGTATCTACCAGAAACCCAGCGGCTGCAGGCTGGGGCAGTACATACAACAATGAAACACAGTCTCTCTCTGCAAACAGTAAGGGCACTTGTCTTCAAGTCCTGGCTTAATAATTGCCATAGAGGAGTTTGTGGCTAGCACTCTCCATTGTAAATCCCTGAGTTTTCCCTGAAGTAGAATATACTGAGAGTCTGCACTCTGTCTTAGTAATGCAAAGGTGCAAAGATGCAAAGGTTTGTTTTGTCCAGTGAAACAAACAGTAAATAATAATGATGTTGAGTAATACAGCAGCATGTTTTACTTAATTTATAATCCCTGGGTTTGCCTGGCAAATAATGGTCCTGTTTTTATTATACACCCACACAAAACACATACACAAGTCAGTTAGTGTGTGAATTAGTGCTAGTGGTGCAATTGTGATACAATGCTGTTCCAGGATTGTGCTGGCTTCTGGTGACAGCTCTGGAATCTCATTTAACTGTGTAGTAATATATAACACAAGACAGTTACAGACAAACAAAACACTTTTTGTTCCTCACGGGGTCTCTCACAGTCCTTACAAATGCTTTTAAACCGAACGAAGGAACAGATAACATCGCTTCAACCCCTATTTATACCGTCACTCATGACCCCTTGGTTAATGATTGCAGCCGCTCTTCCAATGAGTTAGTGTACCGAAGCTTGGTCTCTTTTCTACATGACCGACTTCCTTTTAACCCTCGGAATGAAGTGTCAGGCCAAGCAGTCCAGAGTACTCTGTTCCCGTTACTTAGCACCTCAAGAATCATTGTCTTTCTGTCACACTCCCACAACCAACAAAGATAAAAAAAAAACTGTTAGACTAAAACTGGACATATCAGAGCAAGGTTGTAAATTAAGGGCTCCTCTAAGCCAATGCAGCCCTACTGACACAACATTCTCAGTGCCACCGTGGGCCAGGTAAGCAGCATCCCACGATAAAACACAGGAAAACAGGACAAGGCCAGCCTGCTGTTGTTCATTAGCAAAAGCTGCCTATCAAGATTCAGCCCTCCCACCCTGTGGAAGAAAGCAAAGCAAAATCCCTCCATGGCAGAGGGCCAGGAGCATACAGTAACAGCTGTAGAGTCTGCAGTCTAAAAGCAGTCTCTGGATTTCCTTTAAAAGAGATGGTGAGGGCTCCACGCACAAGAACCTATGCCAGAACATTGAAACAACCAGATTATTCATTGTTAAAACTCTGCCTCTATAGGAGAGCTTCAGCAAAAGGCACCTTTGACTGCAATCTCCCTTTCACCTGATCTAACACTCCCTCCTAGTTCTCTAGTGCTGTACCCTCCCCTCCCAGGAACACTCTGAGATGTCGAGACACCCTCTGGTTCCACTATAAACCTCCCCCTGGTAAATCTGGTACCCTGCTAATCCCCCCATCAAAAAAGCGTTGCTTTTATCCTAATTGACACGAGCAGTGACACTTTCTCAAAAATATCCTGGCAGTAAAGCAAAACATTAATATCTTGACTATATCAGTGCTATGTCATGTGCATAGGACACCACTTTGAATGACTGATTTGAGATATTTGGAATAGAGAGACCGTGTAAGAGCTGCTTGATTTTCTCAATAAGGGGCCTGCACTGGGAAAGAAGAGCTCAACACACTTTACTTTCACCACACTGGACACGTTATTGTAGAGCAACTGAATTTTCGCCACAAAATTGGGGCTAAAACCGTATATCTCTAAAAAGCTGAAATAAATATTTGTGGTCTACCCGGTCAAAAGCTTTTTGTTGAAGAGAAATTAGACCAGCTTTACAATCAAAGAGCTTGGGGCTGCTATTAAAAAAAACACATTAGCAAAGATAGATCTGTTTGGTAGACAGTAGGATTAATTGGGGTGCACAATAAGGTCCTTGAGGGTTTTCAGGCGGTTGGCCAATGCCTTAGGCAGGATTTTATAAACAGAGCAAAGGAGGCTTACAGGAGCCTCACTGAGCTCTTGGAAAGTTAATCCTCCCTCAAGCCATTCCTTGTCCTCCTCAGGAACGTGGGCCAGACCCTCGAGGAACTGCCGGGCCTCCTGGGACTCCACTACAGTCTCCTCCGTGTACTAGACTGAGTAGAAAGCCACAACATGCTTCTGGATCGCCTCAGGCTCCCTCAGCACCTGCCCAGCCAGGGTCTTTAGACAATGGAGTAGCTTATGCTGAACTGCCTTTTTCTCCAACCCAAAAAAGTATTGAGTTGAGGCATCCACCTGTGAAAGATTTTGAAACCTGGAGCGCACCAGCGCCCCCTGTACCCGTGCATCCAACAGATCAGTCAGTTCTTGTTTTGTTTGCAAGCATTCGAACAGCCTGTTGTCATAGACAGACTGCAGAGCGCTGTCCTCCGCCAGCTCTCTCTTTATATTAAATAGCCAGTATGATTTATAACTCTCGTGAGGGAATAATAATTTTCAGATGACCATATGTTGATTTAAATGAGCTGAAGGAATAGAACAATGTGTAAATAAATTTAACTGGTGTTTAAAACTATAAAATGCATCTAATCTGGCCAAAGATACCAGACCAGGAGATCCTTTTGCCCATGTGTACTGTCTATCATAAGGGTGTAGATTCCTCCAAATATCCCTGACTGAACTGGGGTGGGGCTCTGAGCTGTTCCTGTCTAATTGCTCATTTTCAGTGCAGTTGATGTCCGCAGCCAACAGAGCAGTCTCCAGAGACTGATGCTGAGCCATGGTTGAGAGAGGCTGTCCACTCCCACTCACTGACCCAGTCTGTGTGATTATTATCATCAGTGTGTCTCCTGGAGGAAGCCGACACTCACTCTTGAATTAAATGCTCAAAAAGACCAGCTGTTTTTACTGTATCGCTACACCCCTTCACATCCAGAATCCCCAAACTAAGGGTTTGCTTTGAGGGGGTATAGAGATCTATAAGGGTTTTCATTGAGGGAGTGTTTATAGATCTATAAGGGTTTTCATTGAGGGAATGTATAGAGATCTATAAGGGTTTGCATTGAGGTAGTATAGAGAGATCTATAAAGATTTGCTGTGAGATAGTATAGAGAGATCTATAAGGGTTTGCATTGATGGAGTTTAGCGAGATCTATAAGGGTTTGCATTGAGATAGTATAGAGAGATCTATAAGGGTTTGCATTGAGCGAGTATAGAGAGATCTATAATGGTTTGCATTGAGATAGTATAGAGAGATCTATAAGGGTTTGCATTGATGGAGTTTAGCGAGATCTATAAGGGTTTGCATTGAGATAGTATAGAGAGATCTGTAAGGGTTTGCATTGAGGGAGTATAGAGAGATCTATAAGGGTTTGCATTGAGGAGTTTAGTGTAGAGAGATCTATAAGGGTTTGCATTGAGGTAGTATAGAGAGATCTATAAGGGTTTGCATTGAGGGAGTATAGAGAGATCTGTAAGGGTTTGCATTGAGATAGTATAGAAAGATCTATAAGGGTTTGCATTGAGGTAGTATAGAGAGATCTATAAGGGTTTGCATTGAGGGAGTATAGAGAGATCTGTAAGGGTTTGCATTGAGAGTATAGTATAGAATGAGATCTATAAGGGTTTGCATTGAGGTAGTATAGAGAGATCTATAAGGGTTTGCATTGAGATAGTATAGAGAGATCTATAAGGGTTTGTATAGAGAGATCTATAAGGGTTTGCATTGAGGGAGTATAGAGAGATCTGGAAGGGTTTGCATTGAGGGAGTATAGAGAGATCTGTAAGGGTTTGCATTGAGGGAGTATAGAGAGATCTGTAAGGGTTTGCATTGAGGGAGTATAGAGAGATCTGTAAGGGTTTGCACTGAGGGAGTATAGAGAGATCTGTAAGGGTTTGCACTGAGGGAGTATAGAGAGCTCTGTAAGGTTTTGCATTGAGGGAGGGTAGATAAAGGTAAGGACACATAATTAGAAAGAAAACCAAGTAAACAGGAAAAAGAAAAGGTAATTGAAGGTGTTTAAACATCGTTATTTTTCAGAGTAGAGCACTTTACTCATCACATTCTTCAGTCTATCTCTCTTTCTTTTCTATCCCTAAAGCTTCAGCGTTGCGCATCACCTGCTGAGCCAAACTCAGGAACAGCTGGAGATCGGGAAAGTGAACAACTACACTGCTCTCCCGTCTGCCTTTATTCGTTTTTTAAAAAGCTTGAATACTCTCAGCGCTGTGCCCTCCAGTTTCTCTTTCCTCTTCCTATTGGGGAATTTCATTTCTGCCCTGTCTTTATTTACTCCCCCCTCCATCCACAAGAGAGCAGTGTGTTGCAGGGGGCAGGATAATGGTTCCACTCTGGTGTACCAATTATACTGAGAGACATGCTTGAGAACTCTATAGTGGCCACAGTCAGACGTTAAACCTTTTTAACTTGTTTTTTATTTTTCAGAAAAACGATTTGGACAAAACCAGTGAGGGGAAACAAACAGTCAGACAGGAACCAGTTCAGACTTGTTTCAAACCACAGCCTCCACCCCAGTCTCTGAAACCCAGTTTGGCCACCTTCAGACAAACCAAAGTCTCGGAAACATCTGGTGAGATTTTAAAAACATCTTCTGAGTCCCATGTTAGGAAAGATAGAGACTGTTTCAGTATGACAGAGGAGAGAGAGAGAGGGAAGGGATGGGAGAAATGGAGAGAGATAGGGAGGGAGGGATAGAGAGGGACGGGGAGTGGGAGAGAGAAGGAAGGAGAGGGAGTGGGAGGGAAGGGAAAGAAGGGAGAATGGGAATGAGGGGGAGAGTTGGGGAGATAGGGAGGGAGTGAGGGAGGGGAGAGATAGAACGGGATAGGGGAGGGAGGAAGAGACAAGGAGGGAAGGTAGATGGAGAAAAGGAGTGAGAGGAGAGAGATGGAGAGAGAAAGCGAGAAATAGTGAGGGAGAGACTAAAGCCAACATTTAATTAGACTTGTATAGAATCAGTTGCATAAAAAAACAGAGGGATAGGGGAGGGAGAAGAAGAAGAAGAAGAGAGGAACTATTTCACATTTTCAGTGTTTCTGACTGAAAATAAATTGTTGTGGTCAGCATTTAGCAAAGTCATCATTGTTTGTTTTTCTAAGTAGCTGCATTTTATCTGGAGAATGAAGCTGCTCAGGATGAAGAGAATGACGTGGAATTAGCAGAAGAGGAGAGAGAGAGGGAGAGGGTGAGCGAGGAAGAGCAGAGACAAACGACAAACTTTCCAGAAACAGTGAGTAACGATTCTTCCAAATGAAAATATGATTCAGACAGTCCCCCTGAGCTTCAATCTGCATAGTTTTATATATTATACAGCAACACTAAACATGATTCAGACAGCCCCCCTGAGCTTCAATCTGCATAGTTTTATATATTATACAGCAACACTAAACACGATTCAGACAGCCCCCCTGAACTTCAATCTGCATAGTTTTATATATTATACAGCAACACTAAACACGATTCAGACAGCCCCCCTGAGCTTCAATCTGCATAGTTTTATATATTATACAGCAACACCAAACACGATTCAGACAGCCCCCCTGAGTTTCAATCTGCATAGTTTTATATATTATACAGCAACACCAAACACGATTCAGACAGCCCCCCTGAGCTTCAATCTGCATAGTTTTATATATTATACAGCAACACCAAACACGATTCAGACAGCCCCCCTGAGCTTCAATCTGCATAGTTTTATATATTATACAGCAACACCAAACACGATTCAGACAGCCCCCCTGAGTTTCAATCTGCATAGTCTGCATAGTTTTAAAGCTTGATGAGATTTTGGGATCAATAAGCTACTTGTTAAGCTACTAACAACCAAACGAGCAAGATGGGCCGAATGGCCTCCTCTCGTTTGTAAACTTTCTTATGTTCTTATGTTCTTATATATTATACAGCAACACCAAACACGATTCAGACAGCCCCGCTGAGTTTGTCAACCATAGTTTATGAAATGTCATACACTATTTGAGTCACTGCAGTAATGAGAAGCACTACAAAAATGCAAGGGGGGGGGGGGGGGGGGTTGTTCTTTTTGCTTTTGTTTGGCCATCAGAGTGCCGATAGCGAATCAAATTGGTCACATAACCCCCAGGCCCCGCCCCTGCCACCTTCAACTCTGACATCATCCCAGGAGGTGGCCAATGAGAAGCAAGCTCCTCCTCCTCTCCCGTCGCCTAGCTCCAAGCCTGTGTTTCAAAAGAGAGAGAGGGAGAATTCGGGTAAGATATTGAACTAAACTTCATCAGTGTAACGTGTGTGAGAGATATTGGAAGTATCTGACTGTTGCATTGATCTTGTGATATTAGAGTTAGTTCATCCAGAACTTAAAGGGTGTATAAGGACCTTTTTTTACATTTTGACCACTTTTGTAACTTTTAAATTGCATTCCACTGCCTCCAAGATGGCGTCACATGGACCTGCATGGACCACTCAAACTACATTTCCCGTCATCCTCCTGCTCACATATGTAGCTGAGATGGATGGTAAATTTATGTATAATCGTAAATCTCGAAAAACTGCTCACTTCTAAATCTTTTGTAGTCATTTTTGTATTACTTTAGTATAAATACATGTTAATTTGGATTCATATGTTGTTTTTTTATGACTTTATGTGAACGAAAAGACACAAATTTGCCCGTTTTCCCACTGGAAATAGTGATATTTTGAAATATCACTGTCCTGGTCACAAAAGCAAAGTTTGTGGGGAATAATAGCCATTTTCTATACTTTTGAGGCATAAGCAATTAGGAAATAACACTTACTACCCAGGAACCAAAAGAAAAATCGATGTTATCGATGTTGCATCCTCAAAAAAATCAAGCAGGTTAGTTAGACACGATCTCCCTTTCCTAAAACCATGCTGACTGTTTCCCAGGACCCTGTTACCATATAGGTGATTTTCCATTTTCCATGTTTTACTGGTAAATGTATTCTGAAATTCTGAATGGGTTTCCTATTAAACAACCAGTACCTGATTGTTTTAGGGAATCTCTGTGGGTCGTGTATACTGTCCACCAAACACTAGCACAACTGAACTTCAGCTGGTTGACCAGCCAGAAATTGATCCTCGCGAAAAAGTGCATTTTGACATGAGACAAATTGCTCCAACCTCTAACTGCAAGAGTTGTACCGAGCATGCTCAGAACCAAAATTTAACCCCCTATAACTCGGGGACAGATTCATATTTTTTCACCAAACCAGAAAAAAGGCACTATTGTGAGCCAGTATTCAAAAGTTTAGCAACAGATAAGGTGGGGGTTATATCTCTGAATAGATAATTATCTTTTCTTCAAAAATATGCTAAGTAATTCTCTCACAAGAAGAATGCTACCGCTTTCTACCAATGTGGAACGTCAAACGATAAAAATAGAAACACACACAGTGTTTGAGAAATTCCAGTAATTATGGTAGTCACTTTAAGAAAGTCAGGCATTGCAATGAGTCTACAGCTGTGGGTAAGAGGTTTGCATCTCCCTATAGAATTAACTAATTTTGCTTCATGAAGTTGAATGAAACCTACTGAATAATGTTACGTTAACATATTGAGTTACATGCAACGAATATGTAACATTTTGAAATCTAACATTAAATGCTGCTGTATGACTGTTATGGCTTCCGGTATATTATCTGATTAACTTTTGGCCAAATGTTTGTCTGTCTGCCTGCAGCTCAGGATTTTCCTAAAGGCTGTGCTCCAGTCAAACCTTTTCGAACCCGACGCACTTACTCTACTGAGAATGAGACTGCTGTGACCGCACCCCCCTGTAACCAAGGTAACCACACCCACCCATCCCTATGACAACAGGGGGAGGGGCTATCTAACAAGTGTCTTTGTCTCATGATCTGCCACTTTGGATCAAGTTTGTTTTGCTGGCAATACACTGGCTGTGCACTAGGTGGCGCTGTGTACTGGTATAGAAATACTAAAAGATATGTAATAAATTCGGTGGTTTGACTCACAGTTCAGGAGCTGCCAGATATATGGAATTTAGTTTAGATGAGCCAGCTGCCAATCTGACAGTCTTAACGCTTGATAAGTGATTATAATTTAAAAAAAAAAAAGATGTTTCTTGCAGGCACTCAGAAAGACACCCTTGCTCCACAGACAAGACCCCCGGACAGGAAGCCTGCCGTGAAAGCAAAACCTCTAATGAACTGCCCACTAGTGATAGAAACAGGTGAGAGAGGGGAGGGGAGAGGACAGGAAAGGAGGCGAGAAGGGAGGGGAGAGGGAGAGGGAGGTGAGAGAGAGAGAGGGGAGGGGTGGGAGACCCTCCGGGAGGAAGAGAGAGGGGAGGGGGGGTGGGGATGGAGAAAAGGAGAGAGAGACAGAAAGGAAGGCAAAAGCTAGCCAGTCTTTTAGAGGGAATGTTAAACCCAGTTTTTCTTGTTTTGTTTTTTTAGGCAATGACAATCAGACAGAAAGAGAACTTCAATCCTGACTACTTCCGAGGCAGCAATCAACAATCCAACTGGAGAGAGAGAGAGAGAGAGAGAGAGAGAGAGAGAGAGGAGAGAGAGAGGAGAGAGAGAGAGAGAGAGAGAGAGGAGAGAGAGAGAGAGAGAGAGAGAGAGAGAGAGAGAGAGAGAGAGAGAGAGAGAGAGAGAGAGAGAGAGAGAGGGAGAGAGGAGAGAGGGAGAGAGAGAGAGAGAGAGAGAGAGAGAGAGAGAGAGAGTGCACACACCCAGGAATATAGGAACAGTACAGGGTGATTAACCAGAACTCCAGAATAACAACCAGGATACAGGATAGAAAGAAGGGATAAATAAAGAAGGGAATAGAGGATACAATCAAGAAAGTAAATCCTGTGTTAGTTTTTCCTCCTGAGTTATAACAGCGTTTGAAAGTTTCTCTTCTAACCTCCTATACTGCTTCAGTACTAGAAGGAGCATGCCTGTTCTGTTCTATTCCATTCTCTACGTATATGTCTGTATATAGTCACAGTGTCACGGCAGTGTACAAAATCACAAGAATTCAAACATCCCAACTTGAAAACAATTCCAGAACAAAAACATATATGTTATAAAAAAAAAAAGAAATAAACTTTTACAGAACTCCAAACTGTCTCTTCAATCCTTTTTAATCTGTATTACTGAAATGTAGACAGAATTCTGTACAGAATCTGAACTTCATATAAACACCATGTTGGGTAGGTGTGTAGTTCTGTCTTTTCAAAAGTTTTAAAATATATATATAATATATATATATATTATATATATATATATATATATATATATATATATATATATATATATATATTTAAGTTTGAAAGTTGCCATTAAGATGAATGCATTCATTTTTTTTAAGTATGTATGTAAAATACTTTATATATTAAGATAAATAATAGCAGACTGGCTGTAATTTTAAATATTTGCATTATTCTAATTTTGAGTTTTGGGTTATAAAAAATTGCAGTGTAGACATGGCTTTATTAAAATGCAATGCACATCGAATACACTAGATGGCAGCCCCTCCATACCAAGACACTACTGAGCCATGATGTATACAAACACTAGTTAGTTCTTCCTGAGATCTGAGCAGGACTGATTTCAGTGGCACTGCAATGGGTCTGTGTTACACTGAGGGGCAATGGTAGCACAAGTATAGGGCAGCTGCAATGGGGCGAGGCTGGTAGAATGGGACCACAGTGTGCTGACTATACCCTCAATGATCTTCAATGGCAATGCAGACAGACAGTGGCACTGCAATGGGTCTGTATTACACTGAGGGGCAATGGTAGCACAAGTATAGGGCAGCTGCAATGGGGCGAGGCTGGTAGAATGGGACCACAGTGTGCTGACTATACCCTCAATGATCTTCAATGGCAATGCAGACAGACAGCGGCACTGCAATGGCTCTGTATTACACTACAATGGTAGCACAAGTATAGGGCAGCTGCAATGGGGCGAGGCTGGTAGAATGGGACCACAGTGTGCTCACTATACCCTCAATGATCTTCAATGGCAATGCAGACAGACAGTGGCACTGCAATGGGTCTGTATTATACTGAGGGACAATGGTAGCACAAGTATAGGGCAGCTGCAATGGGGCGAGGCTGGTAGAATGGGACCACAGTGTGTTCACTATACCCTCAATGATCTTCAATGGCAATGCAGACAGACAGTGGCACTGCAATGGCTCTGTATTATACTGAGGGGCAATGGTAGCACAAGTACAGGGCAGCTACTGCAGAGAGTTTTTTGAAACTAGACGTCCCAGCACTGCTCAGATTGCTCATGCAGTAGGAAAAATGCGCTGCTCTCACTGAGAAGGAAAACCCATTAGTCAGGTGTATACTGACAGCACTGGTAGCACAGCAGTTTCAACTTGATCGATAATTCCAGGGTTTTCGCTGAGGCCAGCGTTAAAAGCAATTCCAATTTACAAGACTAAAAAGAAGCACTTGCGAACGCTGTACAGACACACGCACCCCTGCTTGTGATGACACTGTCCCACCTGTAGAGGGCAGACTGACATGTACCCCACTGTAGGTGTGATTTCTGCAGTATCCTCTGTATAAGCCCCTTGCTGTTTTGTGATGTTTGCAATCTCTCCGAGTGCTTCTGGGTTTCTCCCATATCGAGTTCTTATCAGAGAATTTGAAGTGCCAGTACTAGCCTTCCTCCTCAGTCATGTGACAATATGACTGTCACGTGATGTGAATGGAACGAGGAAGACTGCTCAGTGCCCGGCACTAATGGTTCTCCAGACAAGCTCAAAGCAGCTCAAAACCAGCTAAAGGCAGGTTTAGCGATAAGAAGGAATGCTGCTCTAATGTGTCTTATCGTCCCTTTAAACGGTTTCCCATAGTAAAAGCAAAGGGTAATCAAGCACAGTGAAAGCATGGTAAAGCATAGGGAAGCATTGTAAAGCACAGAGAGGTCTGGTAAAGCATAGGGAAGCATTGTAAAGCACAGAGAGGTCTGGTAAAGCATAGGGAAGCATTGTAAAGCACAGAGAGGTCTGGTAAAGCATAGGGAAGCATTGTAAAGCACAGAGAGGTCTGGTAAAGCATAGGGAAGCATTGTAAAGCACAGAGAGGTCCGGTAAAGCATAGGGAAGCATTGTAAAGCACAGAGAGGTCCGGTAAAGCATAGGGAAGCATTGTAAAGCACAGAGAGGTCTGGTAGCGCATATGAATGAACATGGCAAACCAGCGTAAACAATGGGAAAATGCAAAAATAATGTGATAAACTTTCTTTATAAATGTCACATTTTTTGTGTATGAGAGGCACACATGATATTAAATGTGTATTTGATTTTTAATACCACCTTTAAACAACAAAACTGATGAATGTCTCGTGTGGTCTTTTCCACGCTGCACTTCCCAGTAAGGAAACGCATTTGACATTCTGAATCCTCGGAAAAACCATGGTTAACTGCAGTAAACGACATCACAAAAAAATGAATTTATATAGAAATATATTTCTTCTGCAAAAGATGGTTCTAAATGCTGCTCTTTATTACCAGGGAAGGCTTTATAAGATATTTGGCTTTCTGACACATCTCAAGTTAGGTACATTTCCGATTCTCGGCAGAGCAAGGATTTTATTAATCTGCTATGCCACTAAAATATTCAAATCCCCCCAAAGAAACATAACTGACAAAACACCGCTCTGAAAACGAATGGGAAAATGCAAAAATAATGTGATAAACTGTGTGTGTGTGTGTGTGTGTGTGTGTGTGTGTGTGTCACTGTTTGTGTTGTGTGTGTGTGTGTGTGTGTGTGTGTCTGTCTGTGTGTGTATTAAATGTGTATTTGTGTTTGTGTGCCACCTTTGTGCAACAAAACTGATGAATGTCTCGTGTGTGTCTTTTCCACGCTGCACTTCCCAGTAAGGAAACGTCATTGTGTGTGTCAGTCTGTCTGTGTGTGTCTGTGTGTCCTCGGAAAAACCATGGTTGTGTGTGTGTCTGCAGTGTGTGTGTCACAAACTTGTGAATGTTATGTGTGTGTGTGTGTCTGTCTGTGTGTGTGTGTGTGTGTGTGTGTGCATGTGTGTGGTACACAAACGACACCACACAGTCTGTGTGACACACACACAGTGTGTACAGTGTGTGTGTGTGTGTGTGTGTGTGTCTGTGGTGTGTGTATTGTGTGTGTTTATAAGATGTTTGTGTTTCTGTGTGTGTGTTTGTGTGTCTGTGACCCTACATTGCAGTAAATCCTCCCTCAGTGTGTTCCTCGGACAGGAGCCTGAATAATTGATGAAAATGACACTGAGTGCTTCATTTTCAATATTTCAATGTCCGCTTAACATTCTACTGAAGACCCACAGGCTCCATAGAAGCATCTTATTACTGAAGATCATACATTATTATTAACGTAACCACACTGCAGGCTTACAAAGCCATTCTCTTCCCTCTTATTAGCTTTATTAACACAAAGCTTCATTCCCTCTTATATAGCTTTAATGTGCATGTGTTGACAGTGCTATGGCGGTGAATCAGTCCCATGTTGTACACCCTATTGACAGTGCTATGGCAGGTGAATCAGTCCCATGTGTGTATTGACAGTGCTATGGCAGGTGAATCAGTCCCATGGTGTACACCCTATTGACAGTGCTATGGCAGGTGAATCAGTCCCATGGTGTACACCCTATTGACAGTGCTATGGCAGGTGAATCAGTCCTATGTTGTACACCCTATTGACAGTGCTATGGCAGGTGAATCAGTCCCATGCTGTGCTATTGACAGTGCTATGGCAGGTGAATCAGTCCCATGCTGTGCTATTGACAGTGCTATGGCAGGTGAATCAGTCCCATGTTGTACACCCTATTGACAGTGCTATGGCAGGTGAATCAGTCCTATGTTGTACACCCTATTGACAGTGCTATGGCAGGTGAATCAGTCCTATGTTGTACACCCTATTGACAGTGCTATGGCAGGTGAATCAGTCCCATGTGTGTACACCCTATTGACAGTGCTATGGCAGGTGAATCAGTGACAGTGCTATGGCAGGTGAATCAGTCCCATGTTGTACACCCTATTGACAGTGCTATGGCAGGTGAATCAGTCCTATGTGTACACCTATTGACCCTATTGACAGTGCTATGGCAGGTGAATCAGTCCCATGCTGTGCTATTGACAGTGCTATGGCAGGTGAATCAGTCCCATGGTGTACACCCTATTGACAGTGCTATGGCAGGTGAATCAGTCCTATGTTGTACACCCTATTGACAGTGCTATGGCAGGTGAATCAGTCCTATGTTGTACACGTTGACAGTGCTATGGCAGGTGAATCAGTCCCATGGTGTACACCCTATTGACAGTGCTATGGCAGGTGAATCAGTCCTATGTTGTACACCCTATTGACAGTGCTATGGCAGGTGAATCAGTCCTATGTTGTACACCCTATTGACAGTGCTATGGCAGGTGAATCAGTCCCATGTTGTACTATTGACAGTGCTATGGCAGATGAATCAGTCCCATGTTGTACACCCTATTGACAGTGCTATGGCAGGTGAATCAGTCCCATGTTGTACACCCTATTGACAGTGCTATGGCAGGTGAATCAGTCCCGGTGTACACCCTATTGACAGTGCTATGGCAGGTGAATCAGTCCCATGGTGTACACCCTATTGACAGTGCTATGGCAGGTGAATCAGTCCCATGTTGTACACCCTATTGACAGTGCTATGGCAGGTGAATCAGTCCCATGGTGTACACCCTATTGACAGTGCTATGGCAGGTGAATCAGTCCCATGCTGTACACCCTATTGACAGTGCTATAGCAGGTGAATCAGTCCCATGGTGTACACTGTATTGACAGTGCTATGGCAGGTGAATCAGTCCTATGTTGTACACCCTATTGACAGTGCTATGGCAGGTGAATCAGTCCTATGTTGTACACCCTATTGACAGTGCTGGCAGGTGAATCAGTCCCTATGACACCCTATTGACAGTGCTATGGCAGGTGAATCAGTCCCATGGTGTACACCCTATTGACAGTGCTATGGCAGGTGAATCAGTCCTATGTTGTGCACCCATGCTGTGCACCCTATTGACAGTGCTATGGCAGGTGAATCAGTCCCATGCTGTACACCCTATTGACAGTGCTATGGCAGGTGAATCAGTCCCATGGTGTACACCCTATTGACAGTGCTATGGCAGGTGAATCAGTCCCATGCTGTGCTATTGACAGTGATATGGCAGGTGAATCAGTCCTATGGTGTACACCCTATTGACAGTGCTATGGCAGGTGAATCAGTCCTATGGTGCACACCCTATTGACAGTGCTATGGCAGGTGAATCAGTCCTATGGTGCACACCCTATTGACAGTGCTATGGCAGGTGAATCAGTCCCATGGTGTACACCCTATTGACAGTGATATGGCAGGTGAATCAGTCCCATGCTGTGCACCCTATTGACAGTGCTATGGCAGGTGAATCAGTCCCATGCTGTACACCCTATTGACAGTGCTATGGCAGGTGAATCAGTCCTATGTTGTACACCCTATTGACAGTGCTATAGCACAGGTGAATCACCGTGACATATGGACCACCCACCTCTTGACAGTGGCTAGGGCCAGGTGAATCAGTCCATGTTTGGGCTATTGCCAGATATCAGTCCTACGTTGTACACCCACTTGACAGGTGCTATAAGCATGTGTGAATCAGTCCTATGTTGTACACCCTATTGATAGTGCTATTGGCAGGTGGATATCAGGTCCTTGATAGTACACCCATTGACAGTGCTATGGGCATAAAATCAGTCCTACGTTGTACCGTCCACTTGACAGTGCTAACATGTGGGAATCAGTCCTATGTTGTACAACCCTATTGACAGTGATACAACATGTGGGAATCAGTCCTATGTTGTACACCCTATTGACAGTGCTATGGAGGTGAATCATTCACAGTACTAGTGTTGCGGACACCCTATTGACGACAGTGCTATGGCAGGGAATATGTTGTACACCCGTTGACACTTAGCAGTGATCTGTCCCATGTCACCGTGACAGTGCCATGTTGTACACCCTATTGACAGTGCTATGGCAGGTGAATCAGTCCCATGTTGTACACCCTATTGACAGTGCTATGGCAGGTGAATCAGTCCTATGTTGTACACCCTATTGACAGTGCTATGGCAGGTGAATCAGTCCTATGTTGTACACCCTATTGACAGTGCTATGGCAGGTGAATCAGTCCCATGGTGTACATTGACAGTGCTATGGCAGGTGAATCAGTCCCATGTTGTACACCCTATTGACAGTGCTATGGCAGGTGAATCAGTCCTATGTTGTACACCCTATTGACAGTGCTATGGCAGGTGAATCAGTCCCATGGTGTACACCCTATTGACAGTGCTATGGCAGGTGAATCAGTCCTATGTTGTACACCCTATTGACAGTGCTATGGCAGGTGAATCAGTCCTATGTTGTACACCCTATTGACAGTGCTATGGCAGGTGAATCAGTCCCATGGTGTACACCCTATTGACAGTGCTATGGCAGGTGAATCAGTCCTATGTTGTACACCCTATTGACAGTGCTATGGCAGGTGAATCAGTCCCATGGTGTACACCCTATTGACAGTGCTATGGCAGGTGAATCAGTCCCATGGTGTACACCCTATTGACAGTGCTATGGCAGGTGAATCAGTCCCATGTTGTACACCCTATTGACAGTGCTATGGCAGGTGAATCAGTCCCATGTTGTACTATTGACAGTGCTATTGACAGTGCTATGGCAGGTGAATCAGTCCCATGTTGTACACCCTATTGACAGTGCTATGGCAGGTGAATCAGTCCCATGTTGTACACCCTATTGACAGTGCTATGGCAGGTGAATCAGTCCCATGTTGTACACCCTATTGACAGTGCTATGGCAGGTGAATCAGTCCCATGTTGTACACCCTATTGACAGTGCTATGGCAGGTGAATCAGTCCCATGGTGTACACCCTATTGACAGTGCTATGGCAGGTGAATCAGTCCGATCTGTACGGTTACACCCTATTGACAGGTGAATCAGTCCTATGTTGTACACCCTATTGACAGTGCTATGGCAGGTGAATCAGTCCCATGTTGTACACCCTATTGACAGTGCTATGGCAGGTGAATCAGTCCTATGTTGTACACCCTATTGACAGTGCTATGGCAGGTGAATCAGTCCCATGTTGTACACCCTATTGACAGTGCTATGGCAGGTGAATCAGTCCCATGTTGTACACCCTATTGACTGACAGAAAGGGTTTATCTCTGTCCACTGCTATTTTCTATCACCTGCTTTATTATACTTTTCAATTAACAATTTCAATACAGGTGCCAATTAATTAACTAGCCCATTACTGCTGCCTTTCACCTTCCTTTGGGGGCCTGGGTTCCATTCTGGGGGGCACAGACAGACAGACAGACTGCGGGCTGATTAATTCACTAGCCTCTCGTTCCTGCCTTTTAAAGATGAGTTTGGAAAGAGGTGTCAGGAGTCTATGTGTGCAGTACAGTGCAGCCTGCAGCCTCCATGTTAAAGTGCAGAGTGGAGACCTTTAGATCCATCGTCTCTCTTCAGAATGGTGTTTTAAAAAAGGTTCACTTCACTAAATTTTGAATTTGAGAGGGAGAGGGGAGAGGGGAGAAGGATAAAGGGAGGGATGAGCGAGGGAAAGGTAGTAGGCAAGGAGGGAGGAGAGGGGAGAGAAACAGTGTGTGACACAATTACTGTTGTGCAGAGAGGGAGGGTTGGAGAGAGAGAGCGCGAGAGCGAGAGAGAGAGAGAGAGCGAGAGGGAGAGATACAGTTTATTCAATCCCTAGACTGGAAAGCAAGCACTAGCTCTGAAACAGCGACAGGAATTTCCTTCCTGGAATCTTCCTGGTTGCTGTTGAATAGATTCTATAGATTATACGCACATCCTATAGCCACATACATTATTTTACCTTCTCGATCAAATCCTTCCCTGGCCTGGTGCTTTCTTCTTTTTGTTCTTTCTTTTCTTTCATTCTTTCTTTCCTTCATTCAGGAAAAAAAAAAGACATTCCAAGACTCGGAAGCAGAAGATGCAGATTGAATTTTAGGAAAAAAAAGGCGAATTTTGAATCTTTTAAACATTGCAGATTGGACAAGCACAAACTAAAGGTAAGTTGATCAGCTATAAGTTTATATGCACAGTTATCCCTGTCTCTTATAGCAGTTAATATGTCCAGTTGACCCATATGAGTTAGAGGGGAATGGGGCAGTGAGAGAGGGGGTGGGGGGAGAGGGGAGTGGGGTTAAAAATAGTCTCTGTGAACTCGCTGATAGATCAGATCATGTCTCCGTGAAGCCGTAAATTTTTTGAATGCGTTAAGAATTTCACATTAGAAACAGCAATCGGTAAGGATAGCACTGTCAAGGGCGTGAGGCTTCATTAAAACCCATCTCTTATTAGCTTTATTAACATGAGCACTGGAGTGTTGACCATCTTTAAAATCCATTCTCTCACCTCTTATTAGCTTTATTAACAGTATCACTGGCCCCTCCCTTTAAAGGAGCGCTGACCATCTTTAAAATCCATTCTCTTCCCTCTTATAGCTTTATTGACATCCTCACTGGCCCCTCCCTTTAAAGGAGCACTGACCATCTTTAAAATCCATTCTCTCACCTCTTATTAGCTTTATTAACATGATCACCGGCCCCTCCCTTTAAAGGAGCGCTGACCATCTTTAAAATCCATGCTCTCACCTCTTATTAGCTTTATTAACAGGATCACAGGCCCCTCCCTTTAAAGGAGCGCTGACCATCTTTAAAATCCATGCTCTCACCTCTTATTAGCTTTATTAACAGGATCGCTGGCCCCTCCCTTTAAAGGAGCGCTGACCATCTTTAAAATCCATGCTCTCACCTCTTATTAGCTTTATTAACAGGATCACTGGCCCCTCACTTTAAAGGAGCGCTGACCATCTTTAAAATCCATTCTCTCACCTCTATCAGCTTTATTAACAGGATCACTGACCCCTCCCTTTACAGGAGCGCTGACCATCTTTAAAATCCATTCTCTCACCTCTTATTAGCTTTATTAACAGGATCACTGGCCCCTCCCTTTAAAGGAGCGCTGACCATCTTTAAAATCCATTCTCTCACCTCTTATTAGCTTTATTAGCATGATCACCAGCCCCTCCCTTTAAAGGAGCGCTGACAAAACTTCTAAATCAATTTTCTAGTGCTAATTTTGGTTCTAGAATTTCCTTGCCAAATTTTGCCTCAATAGGGGACCTTAAAGAGAACAACAGTTTTCATCTTTAATAACAGTTCTCTCAAGTTTGTGGTTTCTAATTGCTATGTGATGTGTGGCTCTGTAACAACAGGAGCCTCTCCGCTCACCACAGACTGCACTATAAAATGCAATCTGGAGCAATCTGCTCTTTTTAAGGACAGGCGTTGCAATGCTGAAATGCCATAGTGCCAGTCCAACTGTAATGTTTATTGTTGGGTTGTCATCCCTCCTTCCGACCCCCCTCCCTGAAAACAGCTGTGACTGAGAAGGGGGGGGGGGCAGGCAACTCCCCCCCCTCCAGAGATCACATTACCCCCCTCAGGCTTACAAATTAATACAATTACTGTGAAATGTCTTGAATACAAGAACACACACTCCACTAGACAAGAGGAGAAAGGCTGTGATGGGTGGCTATTATCACAGAGGGAGAGAGAGAGGGGGGAGAGAGGGGGAGAGGAGGAGGGAGAGGGGAGAGGGAGAGAGGGGAGAGACAGGGAGATACTTATGAAAGTTCGCCACTGTAAATTTGCCGGCTTTACTGTTTTTTTACAATGGGAAACTCTTAGATGGAGAGTGGTAGAGAGGGAGAGGGGGAGAAAAGAGAGAGGAGGAGAGGGGGAGAAGGGAGAGAGAGGAGAGAGGGGGACAAGTCAGAGAGGTGGAGAGGAGAGAGGGGGAGAAGTCAGAGAGGTGGAGAGGAGGGAGAGGGGGAGAAGGGAGAGAGGTAGAGAGGAGGGAGACGAGGAGGGGGAGAAGGGAGAGAGGTAGAGAGGAGGGAAAGGGGGAGAAGGGAGAGAGAGGAGAGAGGGGGACAAGTCAGAGAGGTGGAGAGGAGAGAGGGGGAGAAGGGAGAGAGGTGGAGAGGAGGAAGAGGGGGAGAAGGGAGAGAGATGAGAGATGTGGGAGGGAGATGGGTTACACTGCATAACTTGTGATAAAGAACGTGCTTTTAAAGTTTCGTCATAATTGTATAAGGGGTTATCTAGTTATCTACTAGTCAGATAGACATACAACCTCTACCCCTCTGATTCTAGGGTTAGGGCTATGGTCTGGGTTTGGGTTTAGTGTTATTGTCTGTCTTGACAGCAGAAGGATGACGGACAGAGGGGGAGAAGGGGGAGAGGGTGGAGATGAGAGATGTGGGAGGGAGATGGGTTACACTGCATAACTTGTGATAAAGAACGTGCTTTTAAAGTTTCGTCATAATTGTATAAGGGGTTATCTAGTTATCTACTAGTCAGATAGACATACAACCTCTACCCCTCTGATTCTAGGGTTAGGGCTATGGTCTGGGTTTGGGTTTAGTGTTATTGTCTGTCTTGACAGCAGAAGGATGACGGACAGCAAGGACAGCCAACCCGTGGCTTTGGGAGCGTCGAGGGTGGAGCTGCGAGTTTCCTGCAAGAACCTGCTGGGCAGGGAGACACTGAGCAAGTCAAACCCATGTGTGCTGATCAAACTGCTGAACGGGGGGGTCTGGAGTGAGGTGAGACTCTGCGAAACACCCTCCCCCCCTTCTTATGATCTCTCCTCTCCCATCTTTCACGGCCTCTCTCCTCTCGCCTCTATCCTCTCCTCTCTCACCTCCTTCTCTCTCCTCTCCCCTCTCTTTCATCCTCTTTCTCTCTCCCCTCTCGCCTTTCCTTTCTCTCACCCCTCTCTCTGCTCTCTCTCTAGCTGGGCAGGACAGAAGTGATGAGAAGCACCCTTTCCCCTCTCTTCTCGAAGGTCTTCTCTCTGGATTATTTCTTTGAGGAGATGCAGGCTCTGCTGATCGAGGTGTTTGATGTGCAGGAGGGGGAAGGGGAGGAGGAGGGGGAGGGGTTTGAGGCACGCAGCGATGACTTCCTGGGGTCAGCAGAGTGCACACTGGGACAGGTGAGTCACAGACAGACACACACACACAAACACACACTCTCTCACAGACTCTCTCTCTCCTCTCTCTAGCTGGGCAGGACTATACCCTTCTCAATGACATCAGTGACAGACAGACGGACAGCGGCACTGCAATGGGTCTGTATTACACTGCAATGGTAGCACAAGTATAGGGCAGCTGCAATGGGGTGAGGCTGGTAGAATGGGACCACAGTGTGCTCACTATACCCTCAATGATCTTCAATGGCAATGCAGACAGACAGTGGCACTGCAATGGCTCTGTATTACACTACAATGGTAGCACAAGTATAGGGCAGCTGCAATGGGGTGAGGCTGGTAGAATGGGACCACAGTGTGCTCACTATACCCTCAGTGATCTTCAATGGCAATGCAGACAGACAGTGGCACTGCAATGGCTCTGTATTACACTACAATGGTAGCACAAGTACAGGGCAGCTGCAATGGGGTGAGGCTGGTAGAATGGGACCACAGTGTGCTGACTATACCCTCAATGATCTTCAATGGCAATGCAGACAGACAGTGGCACTGCAATGGCTCTGTATTACACTACAATGGTAGCACAAGTATAGGGCAGCTGCAATGGGGTGAGGCTGGTAGAATGGGACCACAGTGTGCTCACTATACCCTCAATGATCTTCAATGGCAATGCAGACAGACAGCGGCACTGCAATGGCTCTGTATTACACTACAATGGTAGCACAAGTACAGGGCAGCTGCAATGGGGTGAGGCTGGTAGAATGGGACCACAGTGTTCTAACTAAACCCTTCCCAAATTATCTTCAATGGTATACAGACAGACACACAGACAAACATGTTGTGCCTTCATCAGTGTAGTGTGTGTGTGTGTGTGTGAGATATTGGAAGAGTCTGTTTCTTCTCCTGTGGGTTTGTTCAGTGTAATGTGTGTGTGAGAGAGAGAGAGAGATATTAGAAATTCGAGTCTGTTTCTTCTCTTGTTTGTTTGATTGTTCATTGCAGATCGTGTCACAGACAAAAGTGACAAAACCTCTCCTGCTACGCAGTGGAAAATGTGCTGGAAAATCAACAGTGACGGTGAGAACACAGCTGTGGATAAAACAGTTCATCTTGTACTGTTATTTCCTCAAGCGTTGAGGGTCCACTGTCTATTAGGAGTGTGCTAATACTTGTAATTACCTTTGAGATCCATATTGAGATCCAAACAAGAAAAGCTATCCTTCCCTTGTCTTTACAACTGGGTACCGATCCACGATGATTAACTTCCGCACTGAGGGTTTTAAAAGACGATTGCAAGTGAATTGCTCTCCCATTCGGGGAGCTGACGTTTTTATAAAATATTTTTATTGTCAGTCTCCGGCCATGGTATGGCAGTAAAGATGTCAGCGCCCCGGATGAGAGGAGAATACTCTCGTCCCGTTCCTTGTATCTGATTGATTTGTCAAGTTGGGGCTTAAACCTCTTGGTAACCCAACCTTTAGTAACCCTTGGTAGCCCATTCCATCTCCCTTGTCTCCCCAGTTCATTTCTATACTGTAAGTCCCTGCTCCTGTCTCCTCAGTTCATTTCTACACTGTGTGCCTCTGCTCCTGTCTCCTCTTTTCATTTCTAGACTCTGTGTCGCTGCTCCTGTCTCCTCAGTTCATTTCTAGACTCTGTGTCCCTGCTCCTGTCTCCTCAGTTCATTTCAAGACTCTGTGTCTCTGCTCCTGTCTCCTCTGTTCATTTCTACACTCTGTGCCTCTGCTCCTGTCTCCTCAGTTCATTTCTACACTGTGTGCCCCTGCTCCTGTCTCCTCAGTTCATTTCTACACTGTGTGCCTCTGCTCCTGTCTCCTCAGTTCATTTCTACACTGTGTGCCTCTGCTCCTGTCTCCTCTGTTCATTTCTAGACTCTGTGTCCCTGCTCCTGTCTCCTCAGTTCATTTCTACACTGTGTGCCTCTGCTCCTGTCTCTCAGTTCATTTCTACACTATGTGCCTCTGCTCCTGTCTCCTCTGTTCATTTCTACACTATGTGCCTCTGCTCTTGTCTCCTCAGTTAATTTCTAGACTCTGTGTCTCTGCTCCTGTCTCTCAGTTCATTTCTACACTGTGTGCCTCTGCTCCTGTCTCCTCTGTTCATTTCAAGACTCTGTGTCTCTGCTCCTGTCTCCTCTGTTCATTTCTAGACTCTGTGTCTCTGCTCCTGTCTCCTCTGTTCATTTCTAGACTCTGTGTCTCTGCTCCTGTCTCCTCAGTTCATTTCTACACTGTGTGTCTCTGCTCCTGTCTCCTCTGTTCATTTCTAGACTCTGTGTCTCTGCTCCTGTCTCCTCTGTTCATTTCTAGACTCTGTGTCTCTGCTCCTGTCTCCTCAGTTCATTTCTACACTGTGTGTCTCTGCTTCTGTCGCCTCTGTTCATTTCTAGACTCTGTGTCTCTGCTCCTGTCTTCTCAGTTCATTTCTACACTGTGTGCCTCTGCTCCTGTCTCTCAGTTAATTTCTACACTGTGTGCCTCTGCTCCTGTCTCCTCAGTTCATTTCAAGACTCTGTGCCTCTGCTCCTGTCTCCTCAGTTCATTTATACACTGTGTGCCCCTGCTCCTGTCTCCTCTGTTCATTTCTACACTATGTGCCTCTGCTCCTGTCTCCTCAGTTCATTTCAAGACTCTGTGCCTCTGCTCCTGTCTCCTCTGTTCATTTATACACTGTGTGTCTCTGCTCCTGTCTCCTCAGTTCATTTCTAGACTCTGTGTCTCTGCTCCTGTCTTCTCAGTTCATTTCTACAATGTGTGCCTCTGCTCCTGTCTCTCAGTTCATTTCTAGACTCTGTGCCTCTGTTCCTGTCTCCTCAGTTCATTTCAAGACTATGTGTCTCTGCTCCTGTCTCCTCTGTTCATTTCTACAATCTGTGCCTCTGCTCCTGTCTCCTCAGTTCATTTCTACACTCTGTGCCTCTGCTCCTGTCTCCTCTGTTCATTTCTACACTGTGTGCCTCTGCTCTTGTCTCCTCTGTTAATTTCTACACTCTGTGTCTCTGCTCCTGTGTCCTCAGTTCATTTCTACACTGTGTGCCTCTGCTCTTGTCTCCTCTGTTCATTTCTACACTCTGTGTCTCTGCTCCTGTGTCCTCAGTTCATTTCTACACTCTGTGCCTCTGCTCCTGTCTCCTCTGTTCATTTCTACACTCTGTGCCTCTGCTCCTGTGTCCTCAGTTCATTTCAAGATTCTGTGTCTCTGCTCCTGTCTCCTCTGTTCATTTCTACACTCTGTGCCTCTGCTCCTGTGTCCTCAGTTCATTTCTACACTGTGTGCCTCTGCTCCTGTCTCCTCTGTTCATTTCTACACTGTGTGCCTCTGATCCTGGTTTCTATGTGTAAAGCATTGGCTCTAGGGTTTGTCAACTCTTTAGAGATTTTAATGACTTTAATCAAGCCCCCCCCCCCCAAACAGATTCCTAAATGTCTGGGTTTTTTCTTCAGATCATTGCAGAAGAAGTTTCAGGAACCAACGATTTTGTTGAGCTGTCTTTTTGCGCCCAAAAACTTGACAACAAGGTAAGATCCAGTTTTGATTGTTTTTTTTTTTTTTTTGTGATTTGCTCCATATGCCCATGTGACAGGGTAGCCGTGTGGTGACGTCACGCCAGAAGCAGGAACAAAACTCAGGCAAGGTACTGCAAGCAAAAAGATGCGGCGTGCGGCGTTTACTTAAATTCATCTCTTAATTGGCAAGAAATTAAACAATTAATTGAAAGGGAGACGGCAACCTTCTGCAGGAGGTTTTTAATTGTGAATAGGGCTTCCCAATCACGGCTCTTTGCCGTCCATTTAATAAAACAGTAACAAAACACACAGCTTGAGCAGTCATTTAATTACATAATATATCATAATAATAATAGTAATAACGCAAAACAAATATACTTTATAGGAGCAGGGCTTTGTTCTGCCCTCTTCTCCTGTACAGGGCTCCTAGCCCTGCTACAGCACAAATAACTTGGAAAATGACTTTTTTTTTT
This sequence comes from Polyodon spathula, assembly GCF_017654505.1. Lineage (NCBI taxonomy): Eukaryota > Metazoa > Chordata > Actinopteri > Acipenseriformes > Polyodontidae > Polyodon > Polyodon spathula. The sequence continues at coordinate 2,039,993 of NC_054575.1, forward strand.
TTTTTTTTTAAATCTCTGCATTTTTTAAAATCAATAAGTAGTTGGCAATCCGCCTAGAAAAAGATCATTTGATGCCTGTTGTGTGCAGATCTGTCCTGCAGCATTGTAACTTGAAACTTGGCTTTAACATTTGGGTCTGTGGGGAGAAAACAGAAAAGGTAGCTTCCAATATTATGCTAATAGCTTTTTACAATACTGTTCGAGAATGTTTGCAATCATTCTGAGTGCTTCTGGGTTTCTCCGATATTGAGTTCTTATCATTTGTCTCTAAATCTGCTTTTAGCAGGCATTGCTTTGAGGTTGTTTGGAGAATCTTAACTGCCAGGGAACTGAACAGCCTTCCTCATTCAGGTGCACAGGGTTTCCCTTCCTTTTGTACAAGGGCTAAGTGTATACAGGTTTAGGTAATTGAGCAGCCCAGAGTGAGTGCAATGCCTGATGGGAAATGTAGTCCTGATCCCCCGGTTTAAAGTCAGGACTACATTTTCCTCTATCCAGATTTCAAGGGAAACATACCTCGCTGAACTCCTGGGCTAACGTACCTTCCATCAATTATTTTACCCCTTTATTTTTGTAGCGGAGGCAAGGTCAGTTGCAAGGTCACATGATGTGAATGGAATGAGGAAGGACGTTCAGTTCCCCGGCACTTAGGATTCTCCAGACAAGACAAAGCAGCACAAAGCCGGCGAAGGCAGGTTTAGACAAAAACTCAATAGTGGAGCAACAAAACCCAGAACCGCTCTGAATGATTGAAGCGAACACTACAACATAGTAACCCTAATCCAGAACCACTCTGAATGATCGAAGCGAACATTATTGGATGCTGTGTGGTCCAATGATCAAAGAAACAGGCTTGTCCCCGGTTCAAATCCCAGCTCAGCCATTGACTCACTGTGTGTGACCCCGAGCAAGTCACTGAACCTCCTTGTGCTGCCTCTTTGGGGTGAGACGTTGTTGTAAGAGATTCTGCAGCTGATGCATGGCTCACCCACCCTACCCTCGTATCTTGTAAAGCACCCTGCTGTATCTTGAAAGGCATTTTGCTGTTGATAAAGATTATTATTATTATTATTATTATTATTATTATTATTATTATTATTATTATTATTATTATATTTATCATTATTATAACATTGCAACCCTAACCCAGAACCGCTAGGAATTATTGAAGTGAACACTATAATATTGCAAGAAAGGGAATGAAGAAATGTAAACATGATATCTGAAACTTCTAACTGTTTAATATACAGACAGGCACAATATCCTCTGATTCTGATACTCAGTGCATTGTGCAAAGGAATGCCCGTACCAATGCCCTTTCTGTTCCACTGATAACACACGAACCCCCCCCCCCCCCAGGCTGATAACATTTCACATGACCCCCCTCCAGTGATGTAAAGCAGCTGTTGGAAGGACACTGAAGATCCTGTTTGTCTGTGAGCTGCGATCAGTGATTCCCTATCCCAGGGTCTTTTTTTTTAAGTGTCTGAAAGGCTGGGATCTCTCACTGGCTGGTCTCGTTCTTTCTCTCAGGATCTGTTTAGCAAGTCAGACCCCTTTCTGGAAATCTACAAACTCAACAGCGATGGCACTGAGCAGCTAGTGCGACGCACAGAGGTGAGCGCGGGTGTTGACTGTGCTGTCCGTGTGTCTATGGGCATAATATTACTGTGTTAAAAGCACGGATTCTTATTTTCTTCTATTATTATTATGATTGTTGAGCTGCAGTACTGCGGTGTTCCTGTAGACAGTGAGGGGGGCGCTATCTCTGTTAGTGCTGCCAACTCACTACCTAATGACATTTCATATTCTCTATACCATTCTGTACATACTGTTGATCTACATCGTGGTCCTTAACGTTTTCTTCATTCTCATCTGGTGTTGGATTTTTACAGCTGGAGGATGGATGTTGCTGACATACTTGTTTTTATTATTATTATTATTATTATTATTATTATTATTATATTATTATTATTATTATTATTATTATGGTAGTAGTAGTAGTAGCAGCAGTAGTATTGTAGCTGCAGTTCCCCGCTGTGCCTGCAGTTGTGTGGGGGAGCTGTATTTATTCCTCTCTCTTTTCTCTGAAGGTTGTAAAGAACAATCTGAACCCGCAGTGGGAGCCGTTCAGAGTGTCTCTCAACTCCCTCTGCAGCTGCGACTTTAATAAGACCCTCAAGGTAACACTGCAGAAGAGGGTCTAGAAAAACATTGCAACATTATTCCAAATTATTCCAAGATTTTAAGCAGTTTATGCAACGTTGACAATGCTGTACAAGTTATGAATCACTGTAGAACCGCCTGATTTGCTCAGATTTTAAAGATGTTAGCACCTGATTTTACCCAGATTATAAAATTTAACCGCTCGATTTGACCCTTGATTTTCACCCCTGATTTTACCCAGGTTACTAGATTTGTACCCAGATTATAAAAATATAACCAGATTGTAACATGATTTTATTTGGATTATAAAGACATATTGTTTCAATGAAGTTTCTTGTGTGTTTTCTTCTTGCAGTTCCTTGTCTACGACTACGACTCGAGTGGAAAGCATGACTTCATAGGAGAAATCTACACAACCTTCAATGACATGCACTCAGCTAACACAGGAGCAGAGGTATAAGAGAGGGGAGAGAGGGGAGGGGAGAGGAGGGAAGAGAGAGGAGAGGGGAGAGGAGGGAAGAGAGAGGGGAGAGAGGAAAGAAGGGAAAGAGAGGAGACAGGGGAGAGGAGAGGGGAGAGAGGGGAGAGGGGAGGGGAGAGGAGAGAAGAGAGGAGGTGAGAGAAGAGAGGAGAGAGGGAAGAGGAGACAGGAGAGAGGAGAGGGGAGAGGAGAGAGGGGGAAGAAGAGACAGGAGAGAGGAGAGAGGGAAGAGAAGAAGGAGAGAGGAGAGAGGATTGAGGAGAGGGAAGGGGAGAGGGGAGGGGAGAGGAAAGAGGGAAGAGGATAGAGGGGAGAGAGGGGAGAGGAGAGAGGGGAGAAGAGAAAAGAGAAAGAGGGGTGAGAAAGGAGAGGAGAGAGTGGTGAGGAAAGAGGAGAGGAGAGGGGAGAGGACAGGATAGAGGAGAGAGAGGAGAGGGGAGAGGAGAGTGGAGAAGGTATTTAGATGCTACAGTTTTTTCTTGATGTACATTCTTCAGTTTCATTAAATCAAAAAACAGGGAGATGAACAGACAGACAGACAGTTAGGATCCCTCACATGTGTTTGGTCTCTCTTGCAGGTGCGGTGGGAATGTATCAACCCCAAATACAAAGCAAAGAAGCGCAACTACAAGAACTCAGGGATCCTCATCCTTACGCAGTGCAATGTAAGGCACCAGGCAGCCAACCCACATCCCAAGCCTGGGCTTTTAATACAGTAATGTCAATGACACAGCCCCGAGCCTGCACTTTCCCAGCGCTAATGACAGCGACATTGTGTGTTCTCTCCAGAGAGACTCAGCTCAGCTGTTGACTGCAGCTGCAGTGTGAGAGCTGTTATTCATCTCACAGTGAGGTCCAGCAGCGTGAGCTCAGCAGTTCAGATGCAGACTCACTGCGCTCTGGAGAATAATGAGTGTCAATGGGGTGTGAGATTTACAGCTTGTAGAACACTCCGAACACAGCGCCCTATAAAAATCAGGTTTCAGCCTCCATTAATTTAAAGTCTGCCTTTCTTTCTTTCTTTTATCTTTCTTTCCCTACCTTTCTTTTTTTTTTTACAACATTTCAGTGTGTAAAAATACAAAGACAACGGTTTTGACTAGAAGTCTTTCTCGATGTATTGAAAGACGCTGTCAAACGTTTCTTCAGTACATCTTGAGTAACAAGCTTGCGTAGAGAGAGAGAAAGAACTAAACACAGATGGAGAGAAAACAGAGAAAGAGAAAGAGAGAAACAACATGTATCTTGATTAATGTATTCCATTGTATGCTTCAACTGAAATCTTATATTCTGCATTGCCATCACATTTCCATGCATGAAGCATCTTCCGACAGAAATTCAATTTTTTTAGCGATATTTTTTTGCAAAGCTATTTAAAAAAAAAAAAGTATTGACCTCTCCTTGCAGATCCTTCAGTGCTACACTGACTGTGATTCATTTAGTTAGACATGGTTCAAAGAGCTCTACTGACCATCAAGCAAGCAGGCGAAAGCTTCATAATGACTCGGCTGACTTCCAGCTGATAATGGAGATGGTACTGTCCTGTTTGACAGTAAAGCCAGAACACTGCCTTCGTGAGAGTAGAGGTGGCTCCATAGGGTCTAATAGGAAGATTGATCACAGTTACTTAGCCCTGTCACCAGCTCTAATAGAGGACTGGGAATGCTCTGAGTGCTGCTGTGGTTTAAAACACCAGTCAGCTATCACAGGGTCCCGTGCTACAATATACCAAACACAAGCAGTAGAGTGGGAAACCAGCACAGGACTGACTCTAAAAACACGAGCACCAAGTCGGGTCAAAGGATCCCAATGATTCAGCAGCGGCAACGTGGCTCGGTAGCCCTTTGTAACCCTTTGGTAGCCCATTCCATCCCCTCTCCACTCTCTGTGAAGAAGTGCCTCCTTCCCTCTGTCCTAAGTCTCTGCTTAATTTTCACACTGTGTCTTGGTTTTGGGTTAGTTATGCAAACTCCTTTTAAGATTATAAATACTTATATATTTATAGAAAGGCTGGAGGAGTGTGTGTGTGTGTGTTGTGTGTGGGGGGGGGGGGGGGTGGGGGTGGGGTATGGTGTGTGGGAACCCTCCTTTCAGGGGGGGAGGAGGGCAGGAGGGTGAGAGAGAGGGAGAGAGAGAAAGAGAGAGAGAGATAGCCTATCCTCCTCTCCATTTCTACTCCTTTCTCTTCTCCTAACCTCTCTATCTCTATCTCCCATCACTCTAGATAGGGGGGAGATAAAAGGGAGAGGAGAGAAGAGTGGAGAAAGGAGAGAGAGGAGTGGAGAGGAGAGATAGAAGGGAGTGGAGAGAGGAGAGAGAAGGGAGTGGAGAGAGAAGAGAGAAGGGAGTGGAGGAGAAGGGAGTGGAGAGAGAAGAGAGAGAAGGGAATAGAGAGAGGAAATAGTTTGATCGTAAAATTCTTTTGTATATTTTTTTGTAAGAGGACAAGCATATCCTTTCGTTGAAGATATTTAAAATCCCTGTCTTGCAGTAAATCACGTGTTCTGCATATTGTCATTCTGGTAGCTGTCTCAGGTTATGCTGACTTTCAAATGCTGTCAGCTTTTAGGGTAATGAAGCGACGTGTTCAGAATGCCAATAGCAAAGCTGAACATGGAAATTACGTGTTTGAAATATGCTTCATGATCAGAATAGATCACTCACAGTGTAGACACATTTGTGTATATATTAATATATTATTATATTATGTTAATTCTCAGAATCTAGCTAACTAGTGAATCGGTCCCATGGTCTACACCCTATTGACAGTGCTATGGCAGGTGGATCAGTCCCATGGTGTACACCCTATTGACAGTGCTATGGCAGGTGAATCAGTCCCATGCTGTGCTATTGACAGTGCTATGGCAGGTGAATCAGTCCCATGGTGTACACCCTATTGACAGTGCTATGGCAGGTGAATCAGTCCCATGTACACCCTATTGACAGTGCTATGGCAGGTGAATCAGTCCCATGGTGTACACCCTATTGACAGTGCTATGGCAGGTGAATCAGTCCCATGGTGTACACCCTATTGACAGTGCTATGGCAGGTGAATCAGTCCCATGGTGTACTATTGACAGTGCTATGGCAGGTGAATCAGTCCCATGGTTTACACCCTATTGACAGTGCTATGGCAGGTGGATCAGTCCCATGGTTTACACCCTATTGACAGTGCTATGGCAGGTGGATCAGTCCCATGCCCTACTGCCCTAATTTGTTCATTTTTCTTTTTTTTTTTCAGGTTGAGAAAATCCACACATTTTTAGATTACATTATGGGAGGGTGTCAGATTCATTTCACAGTAAGTTTATGTGTTCTACCTTTTATACAAAATACCTTTCTAAAACTAGAAGACACTGAGTCAAACAGGCCAGCGTTCTGTTTCCAGAGTCTGTTTCTTCTCCTGTGGGTGTTGAGTGAGTCTTGTGATATTAATGGTAGTTCATCCCGAACTTCAATCAGAAACTATGCAAGATTTAGTAAAAAAACACTAAAAATACTGAAAGAAATAAATTCAAAGCAAACGTTTCCACAAGAAGTCTTTCCCAAGGTCCTCAAGTCACTGAATTTATTACGATTCTAAATTCAGCACTATTAAGTGTTTAGTAGCTGTAGGCTGAGAAAACTCGTTTCTGATTGGTTCCAAGGTTGCGATCGATTTCACAGCGTCCAATGGCGACCCTCAGAACAACCAGTCCCTGCACTACATCGACCAATCACAGCCCAACGAATATCTGAAGGCCCTATCTGCTGTCGGGGAGATCTGTCAAGACTACGACAGGTACAAACCTGTACTCGTACCTGTCCTTCAGTGATGTGTTGATTTCCAAACCAGAATCGTTGTCCTTCCCCCACCTTTACAACTGAAAATCAATCCGTGCTGATTAACTTCTACATTGAGTGTTTAAAAGCAAACTAGCTGTTTCTTAATATTGATTTTATTGACAGTTTTACCCCAAACTTACCCAAATAAAAGTCTCCCACAGTAAAAGAACAGTAAAGCATGTAAAGCACAGGGAAGCATTGTAAAGCACAGAGAGGTCTGGTAAAGCACAGGGAAGCATTGTAAAGCACAGAGAGGTCTGGTAAAGCACAGGGAAGCATTGTAAAGCACAGAGAGGTCTGGTAAAGCACAGGGAAGCATTGTAAAGCACAGAGAGGTCTGGTAAAGCATAGGGAAGCATTGTAAAGCACAGAGAGGTCTGGTAAAGCATAGGGAAGCATTGTAAAGCACAGAGAGGTCTGGTAAAGCACAGGGAAGCATTGTAAAGCACAGAGAGGTCTGGTAAAGCACAGGGAAGCATTGTAAAGCACAGAGGGGTCTGGTAAAGCACAGGGAAGCATTGTACAGAGAGGTCTGGTAAAGCATAGGGAAGCATTGTAAAGCACAGAGAGGTCTGGTAAAGCATAGGGAAGCATTGTAAAGCACAGAGAGGTCTGGTAAAGCATAGGGAAGCATTGTAAAGCACAGAGAGGTCTGGTAAAGCATAGGGAAGCATTGTAAAGCACAGAGAGGTCTGGTAAAGCATAGGGAAGCATTGTAAAGCACAGAGAGGTCTGGTAAAGCACAGGGAAGCATTGTAAAGCACAGAGAGGTCTGGTAAAGCATAGGGAAGCATTGTAAAGCACAGAGAGGTCTGGTAAAGCATAGGGAAGCATTGTAAAGCACAGAGAGGTCTGGTAAAGCATAGGGAAGCATTGTAAAGCACAGAGAGGTCTGGTAAAGCATAGGGAAGCATTGTAAAGCACAGAGAGGTCTGGTAAAGCACAGGGAAGCATTGTAAAGCACAGAGAGGTCTGGTAAAGCATAGGGAAGCATTGTAAAGCACAGAGAGGTCTGGTAAAGCACAGGGAAGCATTGTAAAGCACAGAGAGGTCTGGTAAAGCACAGGGAAGCATTGTAAAGCACAGAGAGGTCTGGTAAAGCATAGGGAAGCATTGTAAAGCACAGAGAGGTCTGGTAAAGCATAGGGAAGCATTGTAAAGCACAGAGAGGTCTGGTAAAGCATAGGGAAGCATTGTAAAGCACAGAGAGGTCTGGTAAAGCATAGGGAAGCATTGTAAAGCACAGAGAGGTCTGGTAAAGCATAGGGAAGTATTGTAAAGCATAGAGAGGTCTGGTAACAGAAGCATTGTAAAGCACAGAGAGGTCTGGTAAGTGTATTGTAAACTATCTTCGTATAGGCATTTGTTTCCAGACCATTGGTTAATAGGCCAATCGGTGGCATTCCGTAACTAGTTTTAACTCACGTATGTTTTTCTGGGCAAAGCATGTCAGATCACATTTATTGTGGAACATAATTCTTTATACAGGGAGGGGGCAGGAGGTCCAAGACCCCGGTACCATAGTATCTTTAAAACCCATTAGTAACATTTTTAAACAGAGTTTGTATAACGCAACGTAGCAAGGACAAATGTCATGTCTAAAAAAATGAAATCGTGCATTTGTGTACAGAACTCCATAGCACTTCATCCACCTTCTTTAGGTGGTCACCGTTTTTCTTCAGTTTTTTTTTTTTTTTTTTTTTTGATAATAGCTTTTTTTTTTAAATTTGGCAGCCTTATTTTATTAGCAAGGTTTTTTTTTTTTCTTGCGTACTGTTCATTTGTGAAGATCGTGAACGAAATCGAAATTCATTTTCTTTTTCAGTGATAAACGTTTCCCAGCGTTTGGCTTTGGTGCCAGAATCCCTCCGAACTATGAGGTAGGCGACTGACGATTCCCTGTGAATGAAGGCATCAGTACACTTTCTTTAATTGAAATTTGTATTGGTGTAATTCTGCAGTAGAGGTCAGCTGTCCTAATGTACATATTCTGAATTCAGATAAGCTGCAGCATTGATAATTTATTGGTAGTAACATTACACTGGGTGCAAATAATGGCATATTATCTTAGCAATACAATAAACGTTTTAAGGTTAGAAATGGTTAAAACAAGTGAGTAAATCTCATTCATAACCACGAGGCTTAAATATTTTCATAACTACAAATATTGAATTATCAGGTAGTTTGTAAGAAATTAACTCTGGTCCTGTACACTCTCACTGTATCATAGATGTGATCTGCTACATTTCTGTTTCAAATTAGCGCCTGATAAATTAAGACAATTAACACCGTGTCAGATTCACACTCTTAAACTCAGGGGAGATGTTTGAGGAGGACAGAGATGTTTTAAACTCTTGCAAGTGGATTGTTCATGCACTAGGCTTACAATACATCCAGACAACTTTTTATAATAATCAAGAAAATCACACAGACTCATTTAATTTGAAGTTTTAACGGTCTTTACAGGTTTAACACCATTAACCCTTCGCGATCCTGTGGCGGACCGGGTCTGACATTACAATTTTCCCTTTCCAGTCCAATGTCTGGACCCTGTCCCGCATCAACAAAAAGACGTCAAGCCCGGGTCTCTAGTCGTTTTTTCTCCAGAAAAAGCAGAGAAAACCTTTCAATGGCCGAGTGAGACGGATCTCATAGCCCTGTACGCTACAGAGATAACACAGACATAACAAAGGAGAGAGCTGCTTCTGCACCCAGCACTCAGAACATCACAGACACCTGCAGAGCTTTGAGATGTTACACTAATAAAATAATGACTGGGATCCCATTATTGAGGAGTTTGGTGATAAAACGAGTGATCAGGAGAGGATTTATCAGTGCGCACCTCTATAAAGAGGGATGTGAAAAATACAGTTGTTCGCTCTGGCAACCTGTTATCTAAAAGGTACTCTGCGTTTACATCCTTCGATAAAGGACGTCCTCCCCGAATGGAGTCTAGATGGATGCTCCATTTGAGCCCATACATTCCATAGAACTGGCATATCTCTATGAAGACAGCCTTTCTGCTAGCTAGGTTAGTGAGCTACAGGCACAGTCCATGCAGTCCATTGGGGCAATGGGAACAGGGTATCATTGCGCACGGACCCTGCTTTCCTCCCCCAAGATGATTACAGCTTTTCACTTGAATCAGTCAGTGGAACCAGGAGCTTTCCATATCCCTCCCTTTGCGGAGGAGTCAGATAGGGGATTGAATTCCCTCTGCCCAGCTCGGGCGTTGAGATGCTGTGTGGATAGAACGAGAGCGCTGAGTCAGTCTGACCAGCTCTTTGTTTGGAGAACGGACCCGACGTCAAGCCCTCTCTAAGCAGCGACTGTCCCATTGGATTGTGGACATGGTTTTGACTGCCTATACTAATGCCGGCCTTCCCCCACCTGGTAAGGTGGGCGCCCACTCAACCAGAGGTGTGGCTATTTCGTGGGCCCTCTTTAGAGATGCCTTGTTGACCGGCATTTGTAATGCAGCTAGCTGGCCTATTCTGCATACATTTACCAGGTTCTATCTACTTAATATGGTAGACCATTAACCCTGGCACTATGGTCCTTGAGGTTGCACGCTCACACCACCAACACTAGATGGCGGTAGCGAGATGTCCCTCATATACCGTCCGCTCCTTCTACCTGTTTCCTCAGTAACACCACACGCACATGTTCTTGTTCGTCTTTTCTGGCAGAGCAGCCTTTTTATTGGCTAGCCAGCACACAGAATATACTGAAACCGCAACAAGCATCTGTTACATATCAACGTCAGAAATCACATTATCAGCATTATTTAATAACAAAATAGGAATAAATACCACTTGAAAAATCAATGCTGCGTACCGATTTGCTGATTTTGCATGATTGTATTCTTTCGATTCTCTTGTAACTGTCTTTGTTGTCCCTCTTGGCAGGTCTCGCATGATTTTCCTATTAATTTCAACTCCAGCAATCCTGAATGCGAAGGTAAGATAAGCTGGAGCGTTTACTCATGTTAATTTAACCAAATTTTGTCAAAACATCTTTCTGTTATTTTACTTTCTTATAAAGTGTGTTTATAGAAGTACGAGCCAGCGCTATCTAGTGATCTGCCAGTCTGAGTTGCTTTGGCTGTGAATCCAGGAGCTGCTCTTCAGAGCTCCTCTCTGTGCTTTACACTGCTTCCCTGTGCTTTACCAGACCTCTCTGTTCTTTACAATGCTTCCCTGTGCTTTACCACCTCTCTGTGCTTTACAATGCTTCCCCTATGCTTTACCAGACCTCTCTGTGCTTTACAATGCTTCCCTGTGCTTTACCAGACCTCTCTGTGCTTTACAATGCTTCCCTGTGCTTTACCAGACCTCTCTGTGCTTTACAATGCTTCCCTGTGCTTTACCAGACCTCTCTGTGCTTTACAATGCTTCCCTGTGCTTTACCAGACCTCTCTGTGCTTTACAATGCTTCCCTATGCTTTACCACACCTCTCTGTGCTTTACAATGGCTTCCCTATGCTTTACCATACCTCTCTGTGCTTTACAATGCTTCCCCATGCTTTACCAGACCTCTCTGTGCTTTACAATGCTTCCCTGTGCTTTACCAGACCTCTCTGTGCTTTACAATGCTTCCCTATGCTTTACCAGACCTCTCTGTGCTTTACCATGCTTCCCTGTGCTTTACCGAGCTCTCTGTGCTTTACAATGCTTCCCTGTGCTTTACCAGACCTCTCTGTGCTTTACAATACTTCCCTGTGCTTTACCAGACCTCTCCTGTGCTTTACAATGCTTCCCTGTGCTTTACCAGACCTCTCTTTGCTTTACAATGCTTCCCTGTGCTTTACCACACCTCTTCTGTGCTTTACAATGCTTCCCTTTGCTTTACCAGACCTCTCTGTGCTTTACAATGCTTCCCTGTGCTTTACCTTCTCGACAGAGACTGTGCTTTAGCTTTACAATGCTTCCCTATGCTTTACCAGACCTCTCTGTGCTTTACCAGCTTACTGTGCTTTACAATGCTTCCCTGTGCTTTACCAGACCTCTCTGTGCTTTACAATGCTTCCCTATGCTTTACCAGACCTCTCTGTGCTTTACAACGCTTCCCTATGCTTTACCAGACCTCTCTGTGCTTTACAATGCTTCCCTATGCTTTACCAGACCTCTCTGTGCTTTACAATGCTTCCCTATGCTTTACCAGACCTCTCTGTGCTTTACAATGCTTCCCTATGCTTTACCAGACCTCTTTGTGCTTTACAATGCTTCCCTGTGCTTTACCAGACCTCTCTGTGCTTTACAATGATTCCCTGTGCTTTACCAGACCTCTCTGTTCTTTACAATGCTTCCCTATGCTTTACCAGACCTCTCTGTGCTTTACAATGCTTCCCTATGCTTTACCAGACCTCTCTGTGCTTTACAATGCTTCCCTATGCTTTACCAGACCTCTCTGTGCTTTACAATGCTTCCCTGTGCTTTACCAGACCTCTCTGTGCTTTACAATGCTTCCCTGTGCTTTACCAGACCTCTCTGTGCTTTACAATGCTTCCCTGTGCTTTACCAGACCTCTCTGTGCTTTACAATGCTTCCCAATTCTTTACCAGATGGGGAAAACCTCGTCTGGTGCTTTAAAGCTTTTACCCTGATGGTACACCGCTTTACAATGCTTCCCTATGCTTTATCATGCTTTCATTGTTGTACTTCATTACAGTTTGCTGTGCTTTAACTATGAGGAAGCTTTGAAAAGGGTTAGTTTACCATGGCTTGTTTTTTTAATATGCCTTACCACACCTCTCTGTGCTTTAGAATGCTTTATACTTTAGTATGGGACATTATTATAAGGGTTAGTAATGGTAACAGTAGCTCTACTCAGCTTTGCTGAGGTTAGCAGCTCTTGCAGAATAAAATCCGTTCTGTCTGTGTGTCTGGCAGAGATCAAAGGGGTTATTGACGCCTACAAGCGCTGCCTCCCCAAGATCCAGCTTTACGGCCCTACCAACGTGTCTCCAATCATCAACCGAGTCGCCAGCCTGGCTAGAGAAGAGCTCAAAAGCAACGCGGCCACGGTAACCCTAACCCTACCTCACTCATCACTGAGCAGTTAAAGGGCTCTCAGCTTTCCAAATCCATCTTGTCGAGACGGACTTTCAAAACGTAGTGTCTGAAATTCTACTCTGGAAAAAACACCAAAAACAAAAAATTTCTCTTCTCGAACATAATTTAGATCTTTTATTTAACATCATGTGATCAAAGAAACTACAAAAAGTCTACCAGAGTATATAGAAAACTACAAAGCGGTGTGTGAGTCCATATGTTAACGTAACATCGTTCAGGGGGTTCCACTTTATGAAGCAAAATGTGTTCTAACAGGAAAACCTCTCTGGCTTTACCCAAAATGCTTCCTTTTGGGGCTTTAACCCCCAGGAACCTTCTCTGTGGCTTTTGACAATGGCTTCCCTGTTGCTTTACCAGAAAAAAACCTATCTCTGTGCTTTCCAATGCTTTCCCAATGCTTTACCAAGAAATCTCACTCTGTTGCTTTGATTAATGGGCTTCCATGTTGCTTTTTTTTTTACAATGTCTTCACCCCGGCTTTTAGTTTTCAATTTTTGTTGTACTTCATTACAGGTTTGACCTTGTTTTAGGGGGGAAATGGGCTTTGAAAAAGAGGTTTACCATGGGCTTGCTTTAGAGGCATATTTGACCCAGAGGACCACGCCTTCCCTGGCTTTTAGAAGGTTTACCTTTTAGTAAATTGACACATATTATAGGGGTTAGTAAATGGAAACAGTGCTCGAATTGTTGTGGAGGTAGCGATCTTTGCAGTACAGGAATCCGTTGTCTGTGTGAACAGGGGGGTTATTGGACGCCTAAACGGTATCTCCCTTCCCCCTGGGCTTTTCGCAACCAGCCCCCCGTGTTCTCCAACTTCCCCTTCCCCCGTTACATTCGGACTGCATTTGTAACTTACGAATCGAAAGATAGCCAAGAACAGCGCCCATTTCACCAGATCTGGACGAGTATGAATGGTGATTTGAGGAACTTTAGGTAGATTTATTACGTTTTGAATTCATCTTACTGAGATAAGAGAGGTAGGAGTAACGAAAGCTGGCGGGTGTTGAGCTTCCCCCCTTCCCCCCCCTCAGATTCACTAGTCCCGTGCCGCCGTTACCCCGTGCCCCTTCCCCTCGCCCTGTTCTCGAAACGAGACCCAGAGCCTCACTGTCCCTGTCGAACACCCCCATCTTCCCAGTAACACCTTTTTTGCTTAGGGAGTCCCCCAGACCTCCTGAGGATGAGAACCAGTCAAAGACCTGACCCCTTTTTCTTCCGAGAAGAGTTCCCAAGAGAAGCCCCTTTCTGAGACTAGATGTCTCTGTTCGAGTTTCGTTCTCACCTGTGAGCTCTTTGGCGATATCTCGAGTTTCTTCCCCCCCGAACTCCATAGTAAGAGTCAAGACCCGGATCTCCTGTGATTATACAGCTATAAAGTGCACTTCTGAATGTAGACACCCTCGAGTCCGTCGCCCCCGGATCTCTTCTCTGTGATCTCAGGCCTGGTCCCCTATGACAGCGATCTCGAGGTCTCCCCCCCCCTCATCGAAGCCAGATTTTCTGTTTCACTGGACCCCGAGACGCTCGTTGACCAGGACCAGAGATAACTCGAGAGACTGTTCGAATGCCGTAGATATAGAGGTAGAGTTAGAGTGACTACTCTGTGAGCCCAGTCCGTTTTCGTGCCAGAAGAGTCGAGACAGCCAGCAAGTGCAGGATATTCAGTATTTAAGGTCTGATGCTTTCCAGTCGGACTCACACAGCCAGATTCTCATTTTTTTTTTAGATGTCGAGTTCTTCTAGTAGAACATGTGTTCATTCTAAGTGGGGGACGTGGGTGTATCCCCTGAGACTTTCTCAAAAAACTGTTTCTCTCTGAGAAGTCGACGAAGTTATAGAGCTGTGATTATCAAGCACATGTTTCTCTGTGGGAGTCTGTTTCCCTCGTGAAAAATCAAGGGGATTTCTTTTTTAAAATGGTTCCGCTGACGGGTCTCCTCGTTTAGGACCATTGCTTCTGGGGCAGAGCTCTACTGGTCATTGCTTTCCAGTTTCCATTGATGTGGGAGTCGTTCTCACGTAGTGGGATTCCCAGCTGGTAAAGCAGACTTTTCGGGGAAGTCAGGCCAAGGACACAATTTGGAGAAAGGTTAAGAAAGCAAGTTTAACCAGGATTACGTCTGTTTTGGACACAAGAAGATGCGGCAACATTATTCTGAAAGCAGGGCTTGTACTCAAATACACAGATAGAAATTTTCTCAGTGGAAGTCTGGCATTCTCTCTTATGTTTTAAGCCCGTTCTCTGAGTTTACACAGGTATTTACTTTAAGGTGTATCTCTATTTGTTCTCTGTGGTAAAGGTTTGGCATGCTTTCAGGCATTGACCCAGAAGACACCGCTAGGGTGACCCAGGAAGTAAAGCAGACTTTCTGGAAGGCGAACCAGACAAATTGAGAAGTTAGAGCAGTACCAGATGGTGCAAAAAGATCTGTTTTGTGAACAGGAAGTGCTACTAGGTAAATACATTATCTGAGCCCTGTTTCTCTGTGGGAAGTCGGTTCTCCCTGTGATTCTCAGCCCTGTTTCTCTGTGGGAGTCGGTTCTCCCTGTGGTTCTCAGCCCTGTTTCTCTGTGGGAGTCGGTTCTCCCTGTGATTCTCAGCCCTGTTTCTCTGTGGGAGTCGGTTCTCCCTGTGATTCTCAGCCCTGTTTCTCGAAAGCGTCAGAGCTGTAAAGATTTATTATCTCACTGTTTCTCTGTGGGAGTCAGTTTTCCCTGTGATTCTCAGCCCTGTTTCTCTGTGGGAGTCGGTTCTCCCTGTGATTCTCAGCCCTGTTTCTCTGTGGGAGTCGGTTCTCCCTGTGATTCTCAGCCCTGTTTCTCTGTGGGAGTCGGTTCTCCCTGTGATTCTCAGCCCTGTTTCTCTGTGGGAGTCGGTTCTCCCTGTGATTCTCAGCCCTGTTTCTCTGTGGGAGTCGGTTCTCCCTGTGATTCTCAGCCCTGTTTCTCTGTGGGAGTCGGTTCTCCCTGTGATTCTCAGCCCTGTTTCTCTGTGGGAGTCGGTTCTCCCTGTGATTCTCAGCCCTGTTTCTCTGTGGGAGTCGGTTCTCCCTGTGATTCTCAGCCCTGTTTCTCTGTGGGAGTCGGTTCTCCCTGTGATTCTCAGCCCTGTTTCTCTGTGGGAGTCGGTTCTCCCTGTGATTCTCAGCCCTGTTTCTCTGTGGGAGTCGGTTCTCCCTGTGATTCTCAGCCCTGTTTCTCTGTGGGAGTCGGTTCTCCCTGTGATTCTCAGCCCTGTTTCTCTCCTAACAGAAGTACTACATGCTGCTGATCCTGACTGACGGCACGATTAGTGACATGGCAGATACGCGCGATGCGGTGGTCAATGCGTCCAGCCTGCCCATGTCCATCATCATCGTGGGCGTGGGCTACGCAGACTACACAGACATGAGGCTGCTGGACGGGGACGAGGGAACGCTGCTGTCCACCAAGGGACAGCCGGCCCTCAGGGACATCGTCCAGTTTGTGCCGTTCAGTGACTTCAAAAACGTGGGTCCCCCATCCATCTGTCTGTGTCTGCTTGTCTGTCTGTCTGTCTGCATGTCTGTCTATCTCTCTCTCTGCTCAGATCCCTGATAGATGTTCCTGACAGCCCTGTCTCTCACTCTTACGCTCTCTCTGTCTCTCCGGTCCCCTGTCTCTCACTCTCACTCTGTCTCTCTGTTCCCCTGTCTCTCACTCTCTCTATCTCTCTGTCTCTCTGTCTCTCAGATACCCTGTCTCTCACTCTGTCTCTCTGTCTCTCTGGTCCCCTGTTTCTCACTCTCTCTCTGTCTCTCTGGTCCCCTGTCTCAAACTCTCTCTATCTCTCTGTCTCTCAGATTCCCTGTCTCTCACTCTGTCTCTCTGGTCCCCTGTCTCTCACTCTCTCTTTGTCTCTCTGTCTCTCCGGCCCCCTGCCTCTCACTCTCTCTCTCTTTCTCTCTGTCCCTCTGGTCCCGTGTCTCAAACTCTCTCAATCTCTCTGTCTCTCAGATACCCTGTCTCTCACTCTGTCTCTCCGGTCCCCTGTCTCTCACTCTCTCTCTGTCTCTCTGTCCCTCTGGTCCCGTGTCTCAAACTCTCTCACTCTCTCTCTGGTCCCCTGTCTCTCACTCTCTCTCTCTGTCTCTCTGTCTCTCTGTCTCCCAGGTCCCTGCCTCAGACCTTGCAAAGTGTGTCCTGGCAGAGGTTCCTAAGCAGGTGGTGGAATACTACGCCAGTAAAGGAATCGGACCAACGCAGCACAAAACCAGCTCTCCCAGTCCCCCAGCCAACGACTGACAAACCCAACCAGTAACCACAGACACACAGCACTCAGCTGACCAGGACTTTCAAACCTGTTCCCTTCCCTCTTAGTATAGCAGCATTCTCACTGCTGGCCATCTTTAAAATCCATTTTCTTACCTTTTAGTATAGCAGCATTATCACTCAATGACAAACCGTTCAACTGGGAGTCTTTTTCAATGTCGAAGACCCTCATAAAGATGAACCATTTGTCATTGAATTGGTTGTTTCTTTCAGCATTTCCACATTCAGTGCTATTGCGTGTTTGCTAGTTATGGATTGTTATGGTTATTTTGTCCACACACACACACATACACACGCACATACATACATACGTACATGCACAAATCTCTCTGTATCTCTCATCCTATTCAATCAGTGTATTCACACAATGGTTTACCGTGCATGGTCCTCCTTTATTATCAGTGTGTAACCCTCAAAGTGTTTGAAATAAAATACTAACAAAATAAAAGTAGGAATGGAGCCCTTGTCCTTAACTCTTAAAGGGATACCACACATCACTTCTGTTCCGACCCTACGAAGGGTTCCAGTTCCACGTGGGTTTTTTAAGACAGTGATTTCTAGAATTATTGCCCTCTATTTCTTGCATCTATCTATCTATCTATCTATCTATCTATCTATCTATCTATCTATCGATCTATCGATCCTGATGATTACAAAAAATCAGACAAATCAACAAAAAAGTTTAGATGTTGTATTTCAATGCAATCACCTGTCTGCTGTGTGTCTAATTAATGTCCATGCTGGGGTCACTTAATGTTGCGGGGGGGGGAGCAGGGTTTGCTTTAAACTTTTGAAAAAGTCCCCAGGACGTGACGAGTGAACGATACAAAGTGACTCTGAAACAAGAAGAAGAAGAAGAAGAAGATGATTTCAGTCAGGGTACTCTACAGGAATGCAAAGAGAGTGTGTGTTTCTGTGTGTACTATCTCTCTGTGTGTTCCTGTGTGTGTTTCTCTGTATGTTTCTTTGTTGTGTGTGTGACAGGGTGCAGCCTGTCTTTGTGTTTTGTGGTGTTTAGAGTGGATGGGAGTCTGGTGTGTGGATCTGAGTGAATGAGTTTGTGTGAGGAATGTGTGAAAGGTACTGTAGCTGATGACTTGTCCAATTAGTTGCAGCACCTGTATAAAAGGGAGAGGTTGTAAGAGTAAGAAGACCTGTGTGAGAGAGTGTATTTTGTGTTTAGAATTTATTGTTCAGTGTTTTGTGTTTGTTCTGTTGATTTGGCCATTGTGCCTTTGTGTTTGGCAATTATTATTTAATTAGAAGTATATTATTCGCTGCAGCTTCTGTCTCTGAGTCTCCTCACTTTGGCTATCCTGTCACAGTGTGTTATCTGTGTATTGTGTTTATGTGTGTGATATCTCTGGGGGTGTGTGTCTCTTTGTGGTGTGTGGGAGTTGGTTTCAGTGTGGGTTTACACTCTTACAGTGGGTACATCTGATCTATTTGCTAACGCATCCAGCACATTTCCCCTTCACCCTGCTATCGCTTTTACTTTACAGCCCTCATAAACACAGATGACAGGAAATTGAATAAATCTCATAACGACCTCTGAGACACACAAACATTGCAGAGCAGCAGATGGTCAACGCTTAGCTGAGCAAAGCAAATGCCATTACTATGAAATAGAAACCCTATCCCAGGAGCGCTGCCCATCTTTAAAATCCATTCTCTCACCTCTTATTAGCTTTATTAACATGATCACTGGCCCCTCACTGAACATCCCCTCCCTTTAAAGGAGCGCTGACCATCTTTAAAATCCATTCTCTCACCTCTTATTAGCTTTATTAACATGATCACTGGCCCCTCCCTTTAAAGGAGCGCTGACCATCTTTAAAATCCATTCTCTCACCTCTTATTAGCTTTATTAACATGATCACCGGCCCCTCCCTTTAAAGGAGCGCTGACCATCTTTAAAATCCATTCTCTCACCTCTTATTAGCTTTATTAACAGGATCACTGACCCCTCCCTTTATGACCATCTTTAAAATCCATTCTCTCACCTCTTATTAGCTTTATTAACAGGATCACTGACCCCTCCCTTTAAAGGAGCGCTGACCATCTTTAAAATCCATTCTCTCACCTCTTATTAGCTTTATTAACATGATCACTGGCCCCTCCCTTTAAAGGAGCGCTGACCATCTTTAAAATCCATTCTCTCACCTCTTATTAGCTTTATTAACATGATCACTGGCCCCTCCCTTTAAAGGAGCGCTGACCATCTTTAAAATCTTTAAAATTAACCATTCTTTAAAGGTGCGCTCAAAATCCATTCTCTCACCTCTTATTAGCTTTATTAACAGTATCACTGACCCCTCCCTTTAAAGGAGCGCTGACCATCTTTAAAATCCATTCTCTCACATTAGCTTTATTAACATCACCCCCTCCCTTAAAGGAGCGCTGACCATCTTTAAAAACCATTCTCTCACCTCTTATTAGCTTTATTAACATGATCACTGGCCCCTCCCTTTAAAGGAGCGCTGACCATCTTTAAAATCCATTCTCTCACCTCTTATTAGCTTTATTAACATGATCACCGGCCCCTCCCTTTAAAGGAGCGCTGACCATCTTTAAAATCCATTCTCTCACCTCTTATTAGCTTTATTAACAGGATCACCGGCCCCTCCCTTTAAAGGAGCGCTGACCATCTTTAAAATCCATTCTCTCACCTCTTATTAGCTTTATTAACAGGATCACCGGCCCCTCCCTTTAAAGGAGCGCTGACCATCTTTAAAATCCATTCTCTCACCTCTTATTAGCTTTATTAACAGGATCACCGGCCCCTCCCTCTAACAGTGCTACAAGGCCTCTTTAAAATTAATTTCCATTATTCAAATGATTTCAGTTCAGCTTAAATGCCATCAAGGACATTTTAATTGCACTAGTTAAAGCAATTACCTGCAAATTGAAGAATCTGTAGATCAAAGTATACAGTAATAGAGTATAATATAGAACAGTATATGCTGGAGCCACAGTCCAGTATAATATATAAAACGATTGCTATTGAATCACAGGGGGACTGTCTGAATCATTGCTGGTGTTTCTTATATCTGGTGTTGCTAAGGAGAATTTATTAATTAAGAAAATGACCATGTGTTTTCATTGCGCATCTATGAACTGTATCTCCATCCCTAAGATTCAAATAAAAATCTTAATTGGGGCTGTTTGCTCGTCAGAGTGCGGTAATTATAGGGGTGACGTTGCTCAATATTTGATTTTTTTAATCATATTCATTGGATTTGGGCCCCTTGACAGATGGTGAAGAAATAGATTTTTAAAGAACTATAATCACCAAGCTGGGAGAGAGCCAGTAATTGATTTCAGAAGCTTTCCAGATCAATTAAAGAGAGGCACAACGGGTCAATTCTGCCTTTTTTTTCTACTTTCTCTTTTCTTTGCTTTCTTTCCTTCTTTTCTTCGCTTGCTTTCTTATTCTTTCGGTGAATCTGTTCGCTCAACCCCCCCCCGCCCCCACCCCGCCCTTTCCCTGCATCTTATGCATAGTGTTTGTCTCTTCATTAAGCTAACAGAGGTGACTCTGTCCAAGGAATTATACTGCATGTCAGACCGAACATGTGGGACTCTGTCTGTCTGTCTGTCTGTCAAGTGAAAGTGCGGGCTACATACCCTGGGTGTTCCTAATTTTGTGTCCAGTGTGTTCAGTGAACTGTACAGCTCTGACTTAATGAATAACGCAGAATAGCTAACTTAAGGTTCTGGTTGTCAAGGCAACCATTAGCCCACTATTGTGCCCACTCAATAAATATCTTTATTCCTGAAAAGATAATAAGTACTCTTTACAAACAGAGAAGAAAAATACAGTTTCAGTAGAATCACATAACAGCTATGACAACACTACAAAAATGCACAGGGAAATGGGGGTCGATTACACTTCAATAGGGTTAACGAGGAGAGACAGAAGTCTGGTACCATAAGAAACAGGGAAATGGGGTTTGACTGGGTAGATTCACTTCTGTTAGTCTAAATGAGAAAGAAAGCAAGCTTAGCATGGAGGGAGAGACAGAGGGAGGGGGAGAAATAATCCTGTACATTTACCACATTAACTCTGGCAACACTTGCAGGCCTTGTCATTCCAATAAAGACCCTTTGAATCTGAGAGAGAGAGTGGGAGGAGGAGAAAGAGATGGAGGGAGGGAGGGAGATAGCTGAGGGAAGAAGAGATGGAGGGAGGGAGGGAGATAGCTGAGGGAAGAAGAGATGGAGGGAGGGAGGGAGATAGCTGAGGGAAGAAGAGATGGAGGGAGGGAGGGAGATAGCTGAGGGAAGAAGAGATGGAGGGAGGGAAGGAGATAGCTGAGGGAAGAAGAGATAGAAGGAGGGAGGGAGATAGCTGAGGGAAGATATGGGAAGGGAGAGGGAGAGGGAGAGAAAGAGGGAGGGGAGGAAGAGAGAGAGGGAGGGAGAGAGAAAGGGAAAGGGTAGGGAGCGGGATACAGAGGGAGGAAGGAAGAGTGAGAGGAGGGAGAGGAGGAAGAGAGAGGGGAATGGAGAGAGCTGGGGAGGGAGAGAGAGGGAGGGAGAGAGAGGGAGGGAGAGAGGGGAAGAGAGAGAGAGAGCTAGGGGGAGGGAAGGAAGGGAAGGGAGATAGCTGAGAGAAGAGGGGGAAGGGAGAAGGAGAGGGAAAGGAGGGAGAGAGGGGAAGGGAGAGATTTGGGGAGGGAGCGAGAGAGAGGAAGTGTAGGGAGGGGGAGATAGAGGGATAAGGAGAGGGAAAGGAAGGAGGAAGGAAACAGAGCTGGAGGGATACAGAGGGAGGGAGGAAGAGATAGGGGAAGGGGAGGATGAGATTAAGAGAGTGAGAGAATGAGACGAAGGGAGGGGAGGGAGGGATAAGGAGAGGGAGAGAGAGAGCCAGGGGGAGGGAGAGGGGGAAGGGAAGGGAGATAGGGGAAGTGAGATAGCTGAGGGAAGAGAGGGGGAGGGAGAGGGAGAGGGAAAGGAGAGAGAGTGGAAGGGAGAGATCTGGGGGAGCGGGAGATAGAGGGATAAGGAGAGCGAGGGAGGAGGAGGGATACTGTTTGATTATCACAGCACATAACTCAATAGAAATTGACCTCAGAGTGTCTACAACACAAACAGCAAAGTTTCTGGAGAGAATCTGCATTTATCTTTGAAACTCGTGTAAGTGTAAGAGAGGGCAAAACAGAAGCAATAACACACTGACTCCACTTAATAAGAAGGATCTGCACTGAAAAACGAAAACTACCCACCTCTGCACTGGGTGAGTTTGGACTATCTCCAAAAACTACAGAAAAATGGATCAGAAAACCAGCACAGAAAATCTGTAATCGTAAAAGAATTATTGAAAATATTGTTCTGAAATTCTGAAATGGTTTCTGACGTTAAATTATAATTTTAAGTTATTTATTCAGAACAAAAAATGGATTTGTATATAAAAATGGATAATATATATGTTTTCCTTTTACCGCCGGCACCTCGGAAGCCCAGCAGAGTCTTCCTCCTCAACCTCAGCCTGGCTGACCTGCTAGCGCTCGTCACTCTGCCCTGTGCCCTGATCACTGCCAGCATGCGGGGCTGGAGCCTGGGGGCCGGGACCTGCGGGAGCCTGGCCTTCGTGACCTCTGTGACGGCCGGGGTGGACGTGTTCAGCCTGGCCGCGATGTCCGCCATCCGCTACCTCACCGTGGTTGCCCCCAAGCGGCGCATAAAAGCCAGCCACTTGTTGGCGGCTGTCTGCGGGATCTGGTGCGTCTCCTTTGCGATGGCGCTGCCCAAAGTCACCTATGTGCGCTTCGACGGCAATTGCCCCTGGAATGTGGGCTGGAAGAAGCTCTTGGGTTTCTTGATCCCGGCGTTTTTGGTTTATTATATTCTGCCTCTAGTGGCCATCGCGCTGAACTGCGGTCGGATCGTGGGGCACCTGAGACACAGTGCCGGGGCAGGGCTGTGCGCGGTCCGCCGGCACAATGGCAAAGCCACGGCGCTTCTGGTGGGCTCCACGCTGGCGTTCGCGGTGAGCTGGTTGCCCTACTACATCATCGAGTTCATGAACCTGAGCCCTGCCTGCTCCGAGATGCTGCTGTGGGAGGTGACCTCGCTGTGGGCCATCATTCTGATTTGCCTGGCTCCCTGCTGGAATCCCTTCCTCTACTTCCTTCTGTCCCGGACAGCCTGGAACCATGTCAAATGCATCTTCAGACAACCCCACAGGTTCTGCTTGAGGAGAAGCAACAGGGTCGGGCCGCTGCCTTGCACGGAGGTCCAGAACTGACTCTTTCATTTTGAGCCTTGTGTTATCACCTTTTAAACTTAATTATCTTACTCTTATTAGCTTTATTAACATTATCGCTGGCCTCTCCCTTTAAAGGAGCGCTGACCATCTTTAAAATCCATTCTCTCACCTCTTATTAGCTTTATTAACAGGATCACCGGCCCCTCCCTTTAAAGGAGCGCTGACCATCTTTAAAATCCATTCTCTCACCTCTTATTAGCTTTATTAACAGGATCACCGGCCCCTCCCTTTAAAGGAGCGCTGCCCATCTTTAAAATCCATTCTCTCACCTCTTATTAGCTTTATTAACAGGATCACTGGCCCCTCCCTTTACAGGAGCGCTAACCATCTTTAAAATCCATTCTCTCACCTCTTATTAGCTTTATTAACAGGATCACCGGCCCCTCCCTTTAAAGGAGCGCTGACCATCTTTAAAATCCATTCTCTCACCTCTTATTAGCTTTATTAACAGGATCACCGGCCCCTCCCTTTAAAGGAGCGCTGACCATCTTTAAAATCCATTCTCTCACCTCTTATTAGCTTTATTAACATGATCACTGGCCCCTCCCTTTAAAGGAGCGCTGACCATCTTTAAAATCCATTCTCTCACCTCTTATTAGCTTTATTAACAGGATCACAGGCCCCTCTTACAGGAGCGCTGCCCATCTTTAAAATCCATTCTCTCACCTCTTATTAGCTTTATTAACAGGATCACTGACCCCTCCCTTTACAGGAGCGCTGACATACTCTTCTCTAAACCATTTTGGTAGTTTTTATTAACACCACACCTGTGGAGAGGATACAGTGGCGGTCATAAGCACACATTTCTGGGTAAACCGCTTGTGCAAACATCATGAAGCTTGGTATTAACGTTATCAAGTCCAGTTATTGAGAATATCAGATTATGTGCTTATGAAGGTGGCTGTCTGTCCATCTAGTCATCTGTCTGTGTGTCACACGATATTTTTCCATATATCTGGTCATTAAACATTTCATTGGTAATTCTTATTCTACACTATTCTATTCTGATATACGTCATGGTCATTGACGTTTTCCTCACACTGAGAGCTCTCATATTGAATGCAAAGCGAGGGGTGGATGTTATAGAAACATTACCATTGAAGGAGTGCTATCCAGGCATCTTTAAAATCCCAACTCCATTCCCTCAGCTCTTATTAGCACTAGCGACATTCTCACTGTGTTACTGATAGGCTTGTTAAACCATTTTGGTAGTTTTTATTAACACCACACCTGTGGAGAGGATACAGTGGCGGTATTATTATTATTAATCTACTTTTGATTATCTCTTTGAAATATCATGTTTTGTAAATTGCCACCTGTATCTCATGCATGTATTTAATAATGCAGAATGGTTTATTATTAGTTTTAAATAAAAAGTAACACTGTGAATGCAAAGCGAGGGGTGGATGTTATAGAAACTATATTGACGTACAAATTTATTATGCCATCTTACAAATGGTAATATAATTTCATTTTACATTGTGACCGATTTCACTGATGTGTTGACCTGAGTAACATACGTGTATTCTATATATATATCTTATATATCTATAGACTGTGGGTTTATATATATCTTCTCTCTCGCTAAAATCTCTCTTTCTAAATCTGCATATCTCATATATATCTCTATATCTATAATATATATATAAATGCCATAGAAAGTCTACACCCCACAAAACAAAATGTGAAAAAAGTTGAAGGGGGTGTAGACTTTCTATAGGCGCTATATAAATAATAAATATATTGTGATGGCGTGTACATTCCAGAGCAAAACTGGTCAGCTGTGAGGCCGTGGCTGTAATGAATGCACACTCCATCTGGGTAACGGTTGGGGTGGTGGTTTTCAAAGAAAACTAAAATAATAAAATGTGAAGACAACATAAACCAACTGGGTAGTAAACAAATGCTTCTTCGCATCCGGCTGATCATTTCCTTTGCTGTTCTTTTTGTAGCAGTTCATTCAATGGCTTCAGGATAGCGGCTTCACTGTCTAAAACCCTTCCTTGGTAATTTAGTAACCATAGAAACGAACACAGTTCAGATGTATTATTAGGTCTGGTGCGTTCTTAATAGCAGACACCTTTTCTACAGTAGGATGTAAGCCTTAAGCATCCACTAGTTGTTTTAACGCAATCTCTTCTGAAAACGAAAGCTTTCTGTTTACTGGTTTCGCACTATAATGGAACTGTAATGCCTGGACTAGCTGTGCATGTACGTTTCACTTTTAGGTTAATGTTTTGCATCGTTAAGCAATCTGTATGACTCAGATCCTTTTACAAACGAAGACACACTCACGAAGATACAGCCACTTTGCCACACATGGATGTGTGTATCTATCATTAGACTGCCATTTGAGCTCATGTTTCCTATGTACAGTAGTGTGCAAATTTATTCGAACACCCCATTGCTTCTGTAGATTTGATTTATTGTGCATATGAAACCACTAGAACTGAACATCTTGGAAAATGGTCAAAATATGCAAATCGCTGTTGTTGTTTATCATGTCTAATAATACTTTTTGTTCTTGTTAGACGATCAACACAGTCCGGAGCGGTTCTTAAGGCCTCGACAGAATATTCCGGATAGTTTTCGTACTATATATATATATATATATATATATATATATATATATATATATATGTCCCTATATATATTCAATATGCAGGAAAAAGTATAAAAACCGTTTGGGTTCCCCATTGGAAACCCCACCCCGGGTTCCCGTTGGAACCCAGTAACACCTTGCTAGCTTCAAGTAAGGGGAATTCAGATTCAAACAAAAACATCGAAGAATAGCGTTGATCTGACAGTGGACACCTGTCTCTCTCGATAACAAACAGCATCCATCCGTTAGTTAGTGCTGTCAAGATAAGGAGAATGGGTGAAATTGAATTAGTATGCAAATGAGTGCTCGTTAGGGCAGATAATTAGCAATTTGTGTGATAGAGACGGGGAGAGGAGGGGGAGAGGGATGGTGAGAGAGGAGGGAGAGGGAGATAACATTATTATTATTATTATTATTATTATTATTATTATTATTATTATTATTATTATTATTATTATTATTATCAATATTCAAAACCAAACAGACAAAAATACCAAAATTACATAAAGAACGATTAAGAAAAAGAGAGAGAACGGGGTAGAGAAAGAACTTTACGAAAGTTTTGCATTTTTCCACTATGCTTTTCGAGTGGCTATACTACTATACACATTTCTGGGTAAACCGCTTGTGCAAACATCATGAAGCTTGGTATTAACGTTATCAAGTCCAGTTATTGAGAATATCAGATTATGTGCTTATGAAGGTGGCTGTCTGTCCATCTAGTCATCTGTCTGTGTGTCACATGATATTTTTCCATATATCTGGTCATTAAACATTTCATTGGTAATTCTTATTCTACACTATTCTATTCTGATATACGTCATGGTCATTGACGTTTTCCTCACACTGAGAGCTCTCATATTGAATGCAAAGCGAGGGGTGGATGTTATAGAAACATTACCATTGAAGGAGTGCTATCCAGGCATCTTTTTAGCATAGTTTATCCTGGTTTGCCATGTTTATTACTATGTTTTACCACACCTCTCTGTGCTTTACAATGCTTCCCTATGCTTTACCAGACCTCTCTGTGCTTTACAATGCTTCCCTGTGCTTTACCAGACCTCTCTGTGCTTTACAATGCTTCCCTATGCTTTACCAGACCTCTCTGTGCTTTACAATGCTTCCCTGTGCTTTACCAGACCTCTCTGTGCTTTACAATGCTTCCCTATGCTTTACCAGACCTCTCTGTGCTTTACAATGCTTCCCTATGCTTTACCAGACCTCTCTGTGCTTTACAATGCTTCCCTATGCTTTACCAGACCTCTCTGTGCTTTACAATGCTTCCCTATGCTTTACCAGACCTCTCTGTGCTTTACAATGCTTCCCTATGCTTTACCAGACCTCTCTGTGCTTTACAATGCTTCCCTATGCTCTACCAGACCTCTCTGTGCTTTACAATGCTTCCCTATGCTTTACCAGACCTCTCTGTGCTTTGCAATGCTTCCCTATGCGAGAGAGGGAGAGGGTGAAGTGGAGAGAGAAATTAAGACATGTTTGCTGCTGGATTTAATTTAGCAGGGCCACTAGGCCGCAAATGAGGCCTGCCACGTTTCCATGGTGACGGGGCAGTTTGCCTGGCGACGGCTGGCCTGGTTGCTATACGGAGCTGCTCTGCTTGTTATGACAGGCCAGTCTTTGAGGGAATTAACGCAGCCACAGCAAAGCAGCTTTACACAGGAAGAGACAGCTTTAAACACTCCCTGCCTCTCAAACATCAACACGCACTCACAAACCGCTCTGCAGTTCTTACTCTGATCACTTTCTGAGCGGGATTAGAGCACAAACTGTTTTGTTTTAATACATTTTCTGTAAAATATCTGCAGGCGTTCTGATTTTAAAATGTGTTAACACCTTACATAAATGGCTGATTACGTGTTTTTTCGTTTATCGTGTTTGTGGTGTTTGCTGTGCTGTGGTGAGGCTCTTGTCAGGTCATCACTGTAAATGAGAATTTGTTCTGAACTGACTAATCTGGATAGTTAAAGGTTTTGATTAATTGATTGATTGATTTACTGCTGACAAAATAATTCCTGAACTGTGCACTTGCATTCCCTACACAGGGTCTCAAATGTGCAGTTTTGAAAGAAACCTGTATTTGCAAACATGTATTTTCATTTTAATGACATCTGGTTGTACTCCAGATTAGAGAAAGTTCTCAGTTTGCTTGCCTTGCCTTCCATGAAATGTGTTACACAAGCACTTCCTAGGTCACCCCAGCAGTGTTTTCTGGGTCACTTTCTGACAGCATGTCAGTCAACAGGGGAAGCAACAGCTGGTTGGTTAATAAGAGGAAAGATTGAAGGGGTGGGGGCAATGTCACACTCCAGCGGACCAAGGAAGTACATTCTCTCTTCGACTCTCCCTTTCTATCTCCCACTTTCCCTACCCTACTCTCTTTTTCCTCCTCTCCCCTTCTCCCACTAACCCTACCAACCTCTCCCTTTCTCTCACTCTCCCCCTTCTCCCACTAACCCTACCCTCCTCTCCCTTTCTCCCACTAACCCTCCCCTCCTCTCCTTTTCTCCCACTCTCCCCCTTCTCCCACTATCCCTACCATCCTCTCCTTTTCTCCCACTCTCCCCCTTCTCCCACTATCCCTACTCTCCTCTCCCCCTTCTCCCACTAACCCTACCCTCCTCTCCTTTACTCCCATTCTCCCTACCATCTCACTCTACCCATTCTCCCCCTTTCTTTCTCTTTCTCCCTACCATCTCTCTACCCTCCTCTCCCATCTCGTAGTCTCCCAGCACTAGAGTATGAGTAATCTCAAT
Source organism: Polyodon spathula (assembly GCF_017654505.1). NCBI lineage: Eukaryota > Metazoa > Chordata > Actinopteri > Acipenseriformes > Polyodontidae > Polyodon > Polyodon spathula. The sequence continues at coordinate 2,068,476 of NC_054575.1, forward strand.
TCTGCAACAGCAATTATTTTTTTGTTAAATTTCCAATTTGTTTTTGATGGCCTCATTAACGAAAATGACCTAAGGCAATTGCACAGCTGGATTTATAATTCTCCTATTCGTTTTCTCTGTTCATCTCTAGGAGCGTCAATCAATTCAATGTATCAAACTGCAGGTTAAATATAAGATAACAAAACCCCTTCTCAACACGAAGATCTTTTAATACGCTTCCTTTTTTTATAACTTCTATAAATATATCATATGGGAGATATTGAAATTGGAGAAGGAATCTATGAAAAAGACCTAGGAGTTTTTGTTGACTCAGAAATGTCTTCATCTAGGCAATGTGGGGAAGCTATAAAAAAGGCTAACAAGATGCTCGGATACATTGTGAAACGTGTTGAATTTAAATCAAGGGAAGTAATGTTAAAACTGTACAATGCACTTGTAAGACCTCATCTTGAATATTGTGTGCAGTTCTGGTCACCTCGCTATAAAAAAGATATTGCTGCTCTAGAAAGAGTGCAAAGAAGAGCGACCAGAATTATTCCGGGCTTAAAAGGCATGTCATATGCAGACAGGCTAAAAGAATTGAATCTGTTCAGTCTTGAACAAAGAAGACTACGTGGCGACCTAATTCAAGCATTCAAAATTCTAAAAGGTATTGACAGTGTCGACCCAAGGGACTTTTTCAGCCTGAAAAAAGAAACAAGGACCAGGGGTCACAAATGGAGTTTAGAAAAAGGGGCATTCAGAACAGAAAATAGGAGACACTTTTTTACACAGAGAATTGTGAGGGTCTGGAATCAACTCCCCAGTAATGTTGTTGAAGCTGACACCCTGGGATCCTTCAAGAAGCTGCTTGATGAGATTTTGGGATCAATAAGCTACTAACAACCAAACGAGCAAGATGGGCCGAATGGCCTCCTCTCGTTTGTAAACTTTCTTATGTTCTTATGTTCTTATGTTCTAAATCGAGGGAAATTATTCCAAAGCAATTATTGCTTGCAGTGCCGGAGAAATCAAGCATTCAGAGACAGATTCCCAGACGAGAGGAGGCTGTTTGGCTCATCGGAGCTCATCCAGTTCCTAGCAGCTGACTGATTTTTTTTGCGAGCCCTTGGTAACCCATTCCATCCTCTCCACACTCTCCGTGTGAAGACGTGTCTCCTTTCCTCTGTCTCTTCAGTTCATGTCCACACAGTGACCTCTGGTCTGTTTTTCTTTTGAACTTCAAGCTTTGGCTATTCAGATTTTAAATACTTCAATCTTATAAGACCTCATAAATGGACACGCGATTCTCAAGACATGCAGACGCCATTCACCCCCAAGTTCTAACTCTCAATAGCTGGTGCTGAAGAAGATCTTTAGCAAGGTCCAGCACAGACAGACAAGAGCTTCTTGGGATGCTGTTAGAATCGAGACACTGCAATAGGAAGTATTTTGTTTGCTGAACCAAAGTCTTTGAAGATAAGGCCAGCCGAGGCACTTTGTACCTGTGATCGTAATCAGTATTTTAATTAACAAAGAACAAAGGATTCTGATCATAAGGTAATAATAGTGTAGACCATAAAATAAACCAGTTTCTTATCTTGTCTATGTGACAGAAGAACGCACTAGCCCAAGGTTGTGGTAACATCACTTATTAAAACAAAAGGTGTTTTGAACCATCAAAAGAACCTGATCTTATCCTGCAAGGGTTTATTAAAACAGTTTTTTTTTTTTTTTTTTTGCAACTTACTAAATTCTGTGTACTAAAATCCACCACAAGGGGGCTCCACCAACCCGGGGTGTATGAATGCATGACATTTTCCCTAATAACTCTCCAGGCAGTTTAACAATGACTGTTATTGAAAGCATCACAAGTATGGAGCAGCTACAATGAATGTACACTTACTCAAGCCTCTAGCCCTGCTGCTACCTAGCAACGCAACCACACACAATGAGCAGAGAGAGGGGTGGGAGAGCGAGAGGGTTTGATTATAATATGTCTATGAATGAATAAATGTTAACTATGTCTGTGCATTTTCTGCAATAGCTTTGCTATGATGAAGATTTTAATTAAAATTTGAGAGCGAGGGATAGATACAGGGGCTGAAGGAGGAGGGAGAGAGAGAGAGGGAAAGAGGACACACTTTTATAAGAAAAATAATTTTACATATGAGAGAGTGTGAGAGTGAGCGAGGGGGGGGGATGGAAAGAGAGAGGGAGAGAGAGAGAGAGAGAGAGAGAGGGAGAGAGAGAGAGAGAGAGAGAGAGAGAGAGAGAGAGAGAGAGAGAGTCAATTGAAATCACACCTGCACTCTGAATAAAACTCTTCAGTTGACCCCAATCTGTTGAATTGTCAGCTCTTGATCCTGCAAAACAACTGAATTGAGAAACCTTGAATAAAAAAAATATATAAAAATGTAAAAATAAAGGCACAGGGAAATAGAATTATCTGACACAATGAGGTTAATTAGAATCAGAGCGAGGATTTAATCCTGAATTACAGTGAATGGCATCAATTGTGAACAATTAATGACTGACTCACCATTGAACTGTTACAATGCAACAGAGAGCGCTCTCAACACCAGAACGGTCAACTGGAGGGAAATGTCATAACCCCGGTTCCCTGAAACGGACATTTAAACCTGCTAAAGTACAACAAAGCCTTGCGCCAACCTCTTGTGACACAGACACGCCCGCCCCCGAGGGCACACGAAGAATGCAGACACAGGTGGCAGCATCATCATTTCAAGCATGCTGCAATCATGGACACAGCGACCTTCAAGACTAATGGTTACATTTCTATTTCAGGGAACCAGGGATATGACAATAACCTAACGTTCCCTATCAAGTATGAAATGTAACCATTATGGTTTAGTGTACCAGAGACTTCGCAAGGGCAATATCGCAGAACGACTTGAGTGTTACCATAGGAACCCCAGTAGCTAGGGCTATGTCTATTTGTGAGGGTTGACCCGCTAGCTTCCCCCCTTAGTATTTTTGTTCCAAAGCCAGGGTTTTGTGGACCCACAACCCATAGATCCTATTAAAAGGTAAGGGGAGTAGACCACACCACTGCACTGCAAATGTCGTTCATTGAGTTTACATGAACATAAGAATTCCGATACATTTGGGAAAACTAATTCCGATATCAAAAGTCAAGTAAACACAGTATTTCGGAAAATGTATCGGAATATTCCGAAAGTCATTTTTCGGAAAACAGCGCCTAGGAATTTCTGATTTAATTTTCTTAAAGCTATCAAAAAGTATGTCATGTAAACATAATTCGGAAAACTTATTGAAATGGCATCCTGCGCATGTGCACACTTTGATCCTTTTCTCCTGCACGTGGTTTTAGAAAACAGAGAAAACTATAATAAGTCAGTCTGCATGCATCAGTTTGTCTAGTTAGGGATCAAGTAATACATTTGTTAAGGTCTGTGTGTATTTGTTGATAGCCCATAGTGAAGCAACAAATGTTTTCCAGCTTTACAATGACCTGAGAATTTTAAATAATGTCTGAAAGGAAGTGGTAATACAGAACAGGGTGGAAAGGCTGATTGCACATTGTGGGGAATCTGAATAGAGGTATAGGACAGTAGTCTTTGAATTGAAGACCTGACACTTCGATACAGCACTTGATTTATTGGATTGGTCTCCGCTCTGTCGCAGAAACGTCCGGTCTGTTCAAATCGTGCTTAGGCTACTACAGTACTTTGCATGCAAAAATATCCTGCCTTTTCCGAAAACGTCAATCCATGTATACAGTTGAATTCTAATTGATTTTCTATCGTTAATCATGTAGGAAAATCAGTTTTCTGATTCGGTTTTCCGAAAGCATTAGTTTTCGGAAAACGCTTTGTCATGTAAACGTGCTGATTGACAGATGCACCCTGGAATAAAGCCCACGAAGTTGCCATGCCCCTGAAGGCATGGGCAGTGAGCTCTTAGGCCATCCTGCCTGTGTCTGCTATCCACTTGCACAACCTCTGCTAGACAAGGCTTGACCATGGGACAGTCCCACAGCAGACAACACATCGTCCAGGCTCGCACTGGGCAGAGCGCATGGAACCGCAGCTCCCTGTCAGACCAGAGGCCTCCAAACCCACAGACTGGTTGACATGGAATGCTAATATCTGGTAAAAGACAGGATCATAACCCTTGACCTGGTCTCTGTAAAAATTAAAAAGGTTCTCGCTAAGGAGAAACCCTGCATCGTGCTCACCCACTTTGCGAAGGTGATAGCAAGCAAACAGTCTCTTGAGTGATAACATTTCCACTCAGCTGAATTGCGTGGGCTCAAATAAAGGCTTCAAGAGGGCATTGAGCACCACGTTCAACCTCCAGCGAGGAACAAAGGCAGCCGATTTCCTCCACACACAGTGGGAGCAAGGTGAGCGGTTGAAAGGCATATAACAGTTGCCCTGGCAGGTCCCTGCCTCCTGTTATGGAGATCGCCAGAGGGGGAAGTGAGTGGGTTCCTGGGAGAGAATATATCTGCTCTCCCGAACCTCTCCCAAATGAGGCTGCCACCCTCAGGGTGAAGCCTCCACACTGAGGCACTGGGACCCTCCTTGAGAGGTCAGCTAGCCAGTTTTTTTCACCCTGGGCATGTGTACTGCCCACGGTGAGAGCAGGTTCTCGTGCGCACGGAACAAAGTTTACTGGCCACGGGACTGGGAGACCTGAGGGCGACCTTTGTGGTCGATGTAAGTCACCACTGTTGCGTCGTCTGCAAGGACAAGCACAAAAGGCAGTGCCTCAAGCCCAGAAGTTCCAGGACGTCATTAACATGAGCGCTCTGTTGAGCTCTAAACACTATTCTCTGCACTCGGCCATCAGACAGAGTGGAATCCAAGCACACTCCTAGTTAGGAGGGAAGGCGTGAGCAGGCTCTTCGCGTGATTCACTGTAAGACCCAACCGTTGGCTGGTGACCAGTAGCGCGTGAATGTCTGCCTGAGCTTTGGCCTGGGTACAGTGGGCCAGTAGTCCAAATAATACAATGTGTGCTCTGACACCTTTGAGTCTCAGTAGAGCCTGTTCAGCTTTCCTGTGCTTCAAAAAGGTATGGGGAGCTAGAGAGAGCCTAAACGGCAGGACCCTGAACGCGTACGGTGTTCCCAGTTGCGCTGGTATTTATGGGGATGTGGATATAGGCGTGTTTGAGGTCCACCCTGGTGAACCGGTCGCCGGGTCTGAATGATTACAACAGATTTTGCATCGTCAACATTTTGAACCTCGTCCGGCTCAGATAAAGATTGACCTGCCTGCGGACAAGGATTGGTCTGAGGCCACCATCCCACTTGGGATTGAACCCGTCCTCTGTACCATACAAATAGCCCATTTTTGCTACCTACTGAGACACCACAGCAGTGTCCCGAGGCCGTGGGGTGAGGACGCAGCCACCTCTCTATGAGAGGGGATAGCGCCGTGGAAAGCTGCAGGAGAGACGTTTCTCCAGTGTACAATTGGAGAAATGCGGCAAGGCGTGCTTGGTGCCAGACAGGCAGGCTGGCTTTGTGCCACAGGGATAAAACCCAGGCATTATGCAAATAGCAAGCAATGTAAAGTAAGAGTATGCAGTTCCTGCTTCAGCTTGCTAAAGACAGTATCAGACTTTAGATGTAAACAGCGGTCCGATGCCTGAAGCACCAGATTGATACAGTAGTGTGTAATAGAGGTTACAGTGGTAAAAATGTATAATGGTATTCTCCCCTATCCCCTTTCTCTCCTATCCTCCCCCTCTCTACCTTCTTTCTCTCTCCTCCACCTCTCCGATCCTCCGTCCTCCGCCATACCCCATCTCTCCTTTCCCTCTCCCCTCTTTCTCCTCCCCCTTCCTCCCTCTCTCCTCTCTCTCCTTCCCTTTCTCTCCCCTCTTATCTCTCCTCCCTTAACAACTGGTGTAATTGCAGGCAAGGGAGACTGAAGCCAAGTTTAAATTATAAACCGACTTGACAGTACATTAAAAAATGAAATGACTAAAATAATTTGTAAAGAATTCAGCCTGGTTTGCATATCTATACTTCGCATTGCAGTCTGCTGATAATTACCCAAAACATAATGAATTAGGAATTCCACTGATAATTGCTATCCTAATAAACCTCTGTTCTTAGTGGGGCAATTAAACACTTTACCCCGTTAATTTGTGAATATTCACCGCATATATTATTATATATATATATATATATATATATATATATATATATATATATATATATATATATATACGTACTTGTATACATATACATTAATTATATAATATATTGTCTGGGACATTAACTACGCTTATGTCGAATACTTTACCTTGTATGTAAAGTTATTAGACTCTTTAATCAAATTACATGGTATAATATAGGTAATTACCTATATTTATATATATATATATATATATATATCTATATATATATATAATATATATATATATATATATATATCATAGGGTGCAGTGTGCAAGATACAATCTGATTTCAAGGGTCTAATAAATTGGCCAGCCAGCAGTCCCGATGACTCTGATTTTGAAACAATTATAGTTGTACACCACTAATACTTTGGCACCACCAAGTGGAATTTTGTTATCAACGCACTCTGAATCGAGATTAAAAAAAATACACTTTACTGTGCTTTAACCATGAGACCATTTATAATGATTAGTTTGCCATGGTTTGTTTTTTAATATGCTTTACCAGACCTCTCTGTGCTTTACAATGCTTCCCTGTGCTTTACCAGACCTCTCTGTGCTTTACAATGCTTCCCTATGCTTTACCAGACCTCTCTGTGCTTTACAATCCTTCCCTGTGCTTTACCAGACCTCTCTGTGCTTTACAATCCTTCCCTGTGCTTTACCAGACCTCTCTGTGCTTTACAATGCTTCCCTGTGCTTTACCAGACCTCTCTGTGCTTTACAATGCTTCCCTATGCTTTACCAGACCTCTCTGTGCTTTACAATGCTTCTCTATGCTTTACCAGACCTCTCTGTGCTTTACAATGCTTCTCTATGCTTTACCAGACCTCTCTGTGCTTTACAATGCTTCCCTGTGCTTTACCAGACCTCTCTGTGCTTTACAATGCTTCCCTATGCTTTACCAGACCTCTCTGTGCTTTACAATGCTTCCCTATGCTTTACCAGACCTCTCTGTGCTTTACAATGCTTCCCTATGCTTTACCACACCTCTGTGCTTACAATGCTTGCCTATGCTTTACCATGCTTTCACTGTTGTACTGTATTACACTTTGCTGTGCTTTTACTATGAGGAAGCTTTTATAAGGGTTAGTTTACCTCAAGACAATCATACCTATGCACATGTGTTGCCTCACAAGCTACACGCTAACACACGTGCGCTGTCACAATGAATAGGATGAAGGCTACGATGGGGGATAATGGGACAAACGAGTGACGCTCATCCCTCTCTCCCACCCTCCCTCCCTTCTCTCTGCTGCTGAGAGGAGAGCTTCAAACCAAGCTTCCCTGATCTGTGTGTCCATCTATCATTAGATCTACAGCATTCTACCCTGGCTATATACAGTTGTAATCTAGTGCACTGGCATTGCCTGCTGTGTGCCGGGCAGAGCCTCGCTGCGCTGCGCTGTGCTGCACTGTACACAAGACAATGCTATTTAAACCCAATAGAACTGTTTTTCTTCCTTGGCAACTAAAAGGCTAATTTTGTCACTCACCTCTTTTCTAACCCCCCCCCTCTAATCTCCATCTGTCACAGGGTGCCCCGTTCTGGGGGTCTGATTCTGGCAGCTAGACTAAGTCCTGATCTGATCCCAGATTAGGCTAACTACCTACAAGCCTTCATTATAACCCCTGCAACCAGGCTGAGGAATAGCTAACATCTTGATTACAACAGATTGACAGGGTCTGTCTATTCACACCAGCCATGTCCGAGGGTGTGAGGGGGGTAGGAGGGGGGGACGTTGGGGGTGGGGGAGGGGGGAGGATATGTTTATTACTTGTTCGAACCTATACGACGAGGGAACCGGATAATTTGGATGGGTAAGTATTACTCTTAGTTATGTCCACTAAGCAGTTCAGCTTCCCCCCCTCCTATATCAAATAATGAACAAGCTTGGAGCTGCTCAAACTCGGCCTATTAAGGCAATCAGCTACCCATTGTCATAATGGAAATCAATACAGGTGATCGTCAAGAGCATGAAGTACAAATAAATATGTTCAAATACAACTGAAAATATACTTAATGTTAAACATTCAATTATTTAAACTCTTGTCTTGATTAACAGGATCGCCGGCCCCTCCCTTTACAGGAGCGCTGACCATCTTTAAAAATCCATTCTCTCACCTCTTATTAGCTTTATTAACAGGATCACTGGCCCCTCCCTTTAAAGGAGCGCTGACCATCTTTAAAATCCATTCTCTCACCTCTTATTAGCTTTATTAACAGGATCACCGGCCCCTCCCTTTAAAGGAGCGCTGACCATCTTTAAAATCCATTCTCTCACCTCTTATTAGCTTTATTAACAGGATCACTGGCCCCTCCCTTTAAAGGAGCGCTGACCATCTTTAAAATCCATTCTCTCACCTCTTATTAGCTTTATTAACATGATCACTGGCCCCTCCCTTTAAAGGAGTCCTAACCAATCATTAAAATATTTTTTGTTACTTATATTATGTTAATTAAGCTGATTTTAATATCTTGGTCAGCACTCCTTTAAAGGGAAGACCAGTGATAACGTTAATAAAGCTAATAAGAGGTGAGAGAATGGATTTTAAAGATGGTCAGCGCTCCTTTAAAGGGAGGGATCAGTGATCCTATTGTTAATAAAGCTAATAAGAGGTGAGAGAATGGATTTTAAAGATGGTCAGCGCTCCTTTAAAGGGAGGGGCTGGTGATCATGTTAATAAAGCTAATAAGAGGTGAGAGAATGGATTTTAAAGATGGTCAGCGCTCCTGTAAAGGGAGGGGCCAGTGATCATGTTAATAAAGCTAATAAGAGGTGAGAGAATGGATTCTAAAGATGGTCAGCGCTCCTGTAAAGGGAGGGGTCAGTGATCCTGTTAATAAAGCTAATAAGAGGTGAGAGAATGGATTTTAAAGATGGTCAGCGCTCCTTTAAAGGGAGGGGCCAGTGATCATGTTAATAAAGCTAATAAGAGGTGAGAGAATGGATTTTAAAGATGGTCAGCGCTCCTGTAAAGGAAGGGGCAAGTGATCATGTTAATAAAACTAATAAGAGGTGAGAGAATGGATTTGAAAGATGGTCAGCGCTCCTTTAAAGGGAGGGGCCGGTGATCCTGTTAATAAAGCTAATAAGAGGTGAGAGAATGGATTTGAAAGATGGTCAGTGCTCCTGTAAGGTACAGCTGCACTGGTGAAGTCATGCGAGGCAGAATCAATGAAGATTCACAGTAATGCCAGCAAGTAACATTCACTTTCTATAAAAAAGAAAGAAAGATAATCGTTTTTTAAAACCCTGTATTAGTTTTTCCTCCTGAACTATAACAGAGCTTGAAGATATCCATTCTCTTCTAACCTTCTATACAACTGCAGCACTGTTAGGAGCATTCCATTCCATTCCATTCCATTTGGGAAACTATGCAGATTGAAGCTCAGGGGGGCTGTCTGAATCGTGTTTGGTGTTGCTGTATAATATATAAAACTATGCAGATTGAAGCTCAGGGGGGCTGTCTGAATCGCGTTTAGTGTTGCTGTATAATATATAAAACTATGCAGATTGAAGCTCAGGGGGGCTGTCTGAATCGTGTTTGGTGTTGCTGTATAATATATAAAACTATGCAGATTGAAGCTCAGGGGGGCTGTCTGAATCGTGTTTGGTGTTGCTGTATAATATATAAAACTATGCAGATTGAAGCTCAGGGGGGCTGTCTGAATCGTGTTTGGTGTTGCTGTATAATATATAAAACTATGCAGATTGAAGCTCAGGGGGGCTGTCTGAATCGTGTTTGGTGTTGCTGTATAATATATAAAACTATGCAGATTGAAGCTCAGGGGGGCTGTCTGAATCGTGTTTGGTGTTGCTGTATAATATATAAAACTATGCAGATTGAAGCTCAGGGGGGCTGTCTGAATCATGTTTGGTGTTGCTGTATAATATATAAAACTATGCAGATTGAAGCTCAGGGGGGCTGTCTGAATCGTATTTTGTGTTTCTGTATAATATATAAAACAGATGCTGTGAAATTCTGGTGTCAGGGTGCTAATCTGCTCTGATGAGGTAGGGTAGGGAATTTAACTAGATTTTTTGGATAAATGTCTTAATCTGATTAAACATTCCCATCAGACTGACAGCAAAGCTGTAGGCTTAACTGTCTAACTGAATTAGCTGGTGTCTACAGCTCTCAATGTGTAATTTATAACATAATCTAGCCAGTTAACAACCCCCTAACCCTCACCTCATTCCCCTCACTCTCCTCACCCTCACCCCCTCACCTCACTCTCCTCACTCTCACCTCACTCCCTTCACCCTCACCTCACTCCACTCACCCTCATCTCACCTCACCTCACCTCACCCCCTCACATCACTCTCACCTCACTCCCCTCACCCTCACCTCACTCCCCTCACTCTCACCTCACTCCCCTTACCCCCACCTCACTCCCTTCACCCTCACCTCACTCCCTTACCTCACTCTCACCTCACTCACCTCACCCTCACCTCACTCCCCTCACCCTCATCTCACCCCCTCACCTCACTCTCACCTCACCCCTCACCCTCACCCTCACTCCCCTCACTCTCACTTAACCCCCCCTCACCCTCACCTCACCTCCCGCCTCACATAACTCTCAACTCACCCTCACATCACAATCACCTCACTACACTAAACGCCACCACCTCACCTCACTCCGTACTCACCCTCACACTCAACTCTCCCTTTCTTGACTCCCCTCACCCCTCACCTCACCCCCATTTTAAGTGTACAAGACTTTGTCGGAATATGTTCACTCTCACTTAACCCCCCTCACCCTCACCTCACCCTCACCTCCTCACCTCACTCTCAACTCACCCTCACCTCACCCTCACCTCACTCCACTCCACTCCACTCACCCTCACCTCACTCCACTCACCCTCACCTCACCTGACTCCCCTCACCCTCACCTCACCTGACTCCCCTCACCCTCACCTCACCCCCATTTAATTGTACAAGACTATTGTCTTAATATGTTTCAATCTGCATAGTTTTATATATTATACAGCAACACCAAACATGATTCAGACAGCCCCCCTGAGCTTCAATCTGCATAGTTTTATATATTATACAGCAACACTAAACATGATTCAGACAGCCCCCCTGAGCTTCAATCTGCATAGTTTTATATATTATACAGCAACACCAAACACGATTCAGACAGCCCCCCTGAGTTTCAATCTGCATAGTTTTATATATTATACAGCAACACCAAACACGATTCAGACAGCCCCCCTGAGCTTCAATCTGCATAGTTTTATATATTATACAGCAACACCAAACACGATTCAGACAGCCCCCCTGAGCTTCAATCTGCATAGTTTTATATATTATACAGCAACACCAAACACGATTCAGACAGCCCCCCTGAGCTTCAATCTGCATAGTTTTATATATTATACAGCAACACCAAACACATTCAGACAGCCCCCCTGAGCTTCAATCAATAGTTTAGTATATTATACAGCAATGCCAAACAGTGTTCTTTCAGCCTTTCTTTTTCTCCATCTCACCAATACAGAGATGGAGAGATAGAGAGATGGAAAGATGGCTAGGCAGTGTTGTGATGGTGTGAATGGGCGAGTGGATAGATGGATCGAGGGATAGAGGGAGAGGCGGAAGCTGCATTCCTCCCTCTTTGTCCCTCGCTCTGCAGTGAGGTCATGTTGATTCAGGCATAATCCCGCTGGATAGAACTGGAGTGAGAGACAGAAAGAGATAGGGGAGAGATAGAGAGGGGAAGGGAGAGAGAGGTAGAGAGAGAGACAGGGGAGAGAGCAATAGGGGAGAGATAGAGAGGGGAGGGGAGAGGAGGGAGAGAGAGGTAGAGAGAGAGACAGGGGAGAGAGCAAACCCGGGGAGAGAGGGGAGGGGAGGGAGAGAGAGGTAGAGAGAGAGACAGGGGAGGGATCTGCATAGTTTTATATATTATGGATCGCTCTCTCCTCTGTACATCCTATCTCGCTATCCCCGACTCTCCAAGGGGGAGCCCCTAAATATATCTTCGCCTATTTCTCATCCTCTGATCCAGGAGAGAGTCTTCTAAGAAAAGAGGATGATAGGTGGAGAGAGACATATCTAACTCTGTCGTACTTTACTAGAGAGAGCTTGAGAGCAGGACCTAGAGCTCTAAGAGACTCGGGAAGTCGAGAGAGGAGGAGCGAGGGAGCGAGACCACACTCGAGTCTCTCCAGCTGGTTTCTTAGAGTCACATATCTGAGAGCTCACTAAGAAGAAAGAGCAGACTCATAGTCTCCCTTCCTCTCCTCGCATACTTCTATCAGTCCTCGAGGGCATTCTCCTGTATCTCAGACACACTGGCCCGAGATCTCTAGAGACCGCGTCTACCATGACAGGATCAGTAGAGAGCCCTCAACTCACACTAGCTACTCGGACCCATTAGGGCGATCCAGCACTGTCTATCATTATCACACAGAGGAGCTCACTCAGCGCATAGAGTCACACACACAGAGCGGTCCCAGAGTCACTCCATTCTCAGTGTGTCACATGGACAGCCACACCTGGAGAAGTCACACATCCTTTGCGTATCCCAGTGTGTGTGTGTGTGATCTATGTAGCTCAGTGTGTATCTCTTAGTTTGTATCTCTCAATATTTGTGTCTCACTCAGTGTGTATCTCTCAGTGTGTGTGTCTCAGTGTGTGTGTCTCTGTGTGTATCTCTCAGTGTGTGAGAGAGTGTGGAGATCTCAGTGTGTGTGTCTCAGTGTGTGCGTCTCAGTGTGTATCTCTCAGTGTGTGCGTCTCTGTGTGTATCTCTCAGTGTGTGCGTCTCTCAGTGTGTGTGTCTCAGTGTGTGCGTCTCAGTGTGTATGTCTCAGTGTGTGTGTCTCAGTGTGTGTGTCTCAGTGTGTATCTCTCAGTGTGTGTGTCTCAGTGTGTGCGTCTCAGTGTGTGTGTCTCAGTGTGTATCTCTCAGTGTGTGCGTCTCAGTGTGTATCTCTCAGTGTGTGTCTCTCAGTGTGTATCTCTCAGTGTGTGTGTCTCAGTGTGTGTGTCTCAGTGTGTGTGTCTCAGTGTGTGTGTCTCAGTGTGTGGCAGAGTCACACTCAGTGTGTCAACACACTCAGTGTGGTAGAGTCTCAGTGAGTCACACTCAGTTGTGTAGTCACACAAATAGAGAGTACACACGCAGAGTGTGTGTACAGAGTCACACACACACAGTCGTCCACAAACAGAGTCACACACACAGAGATAACATGAGAGTCACACATACAGAGAGTCACACAACACAGGAGTCACTACATGTGAGAGTCACACCCACAGTGGTCACACAACACCAGAGTCACACTACAGGAGTCACACAGAGACACACAGAGTCACACAGAGTCTCAGTGTGTGCACCACACAGAGTCACACATAGTGTGTGAGTCACACGCAGTGTGTGTGTCAAGTGTGTGTCTCAGTGTGTGTGTCTCAGTGTGTGTGTCTCAGTGTGTGTCTCTCAGTGTGTGTGTCAGTCAGTGTGTGTGTCTCAGTGTGTGTGTCTCAGTGTGTGTGTCTCAGTGTGTGTGTCTCAGTGTGTATCTCTCAGTGTGTGTGTCTCAGTGTGTGTGTCTCAGTGTGTGTGTGTGTGTGTCTCTCAGTGTGTGTGTCTCAGTGTGTGCGTCTCAGTGTGTGTGTCTCAGTGTGTGTGTCTCAGTCTCTCAGTGTGTGTATCTCAGTGTCTCTCAGTGTGTGTGTCTCAGTGTGTGTGTCTCAGTGTGTGTGTCTCAGTGTGTGTCTCTCAGGCAGACGTGTACACTCACAGAGTCACACACACAGAGTCACACCCACAGAGTACACACACACAGAGTCACACACACAGAGTCACACATAGCAGAGTCACACACAGTGTGGCAGTCACACACAGAGTCACCAGTGTGGAGTACACACGTAGAGTCCACACATAGTCGAGTCACAACCAGAGTGGTCACAGTGCCCGAGTCCACACACATAGAGTGTGAGTCACCACATACAGAGTCATCACACCAGTGCACACGCAGTGTGTGACAGAGTGTGGTCTCTACGTGTGTTGTCGTCTCAGTGTGTATCTCTCAGTGTGTGGTCTAAGTGTGTGCTCGCAGTTGTGAAGTCAGTGTGTGTGTAGTCAGTGTGTGCCTGGTGTCTCAGTGTGGCCCGTATCACACCGTGCGGTCAGTGTGTGTGTCTCAGTGTGTATCTCTCAGTGTGTGTGTCTCAGTGTGTGCTGTCTCAGTGTGTGCGTCTCAGTGTGTGCGTCTCAGTGTGTGTCTCTCAGTGTGTGTGTGTCTCAGTGTGTGTCTCAGTGTGTGTGTCTCAGTGTGTGTCTCAGTGTGTGTGTCTCTCAGTGTGTGTGTCGTGTGTGTGTCTCAGTGTGTGTGTCTCAGTGTGTGCGTCTCAGTGTGTGTCTCTCAGTGTGTATGTCTCAGTGTGTGTGTCTCAGTGTGTGCGTCTCAGTGTGTATATCTCAGTGTGTGTGTCTCAGTGTGTGCGTCTCAGTGTGTATCTCTCAGTGTGTGCGTCTCAGTGTGTATCTCTCAGTGTGTGTGTCTCTGTGTGTAGTGTGTGTGTCTCAGTGTGTGCGTCTCAGTGTGTGTGTCTCAGTGTGTGTATCTCTCAGTGTGTGTGTCTCTGTGTGTATCTCTCAGTGTGTATGTCTCAGTGTGTGTGTCTCAGTGTGTGTGTCTCTGTGTGTATCTCTCAGTGTTGTGTCTCTGTGTGTATCTCTCAGTGTGTATCTCTCAGTGTGTGTGTCTCAGTGTGTGTGTCTCTGTGTGTATCTCTCAGTGTGTGTGTGTCTCTGTGTGTGTCTCTCAGTGTGTATCTCTCAGTGTGTATGTCTCAGTGTGTGTCTCTCAGTGTGTATCTCTCAGTGTGTATCTCTCAGTGTGTGTGTCTCTCTCAGTGTGTGTGTCTCAGTGTGTGTGTCTCTCTCAGTGTGTGTCTCTCAGTGTGTGTGTCTCAGTGTGTATCTCTCAGTGTGTGCGTCTCAGTGTGTGCGTCTCAGTGTGTATCTCTCAGTGTGTATCTCTCAGTGTGTATCTCTCAGTGTGTCTCAGTGTATCTCTCAGTGTGTGTGTCTCAGTGTGTGTCTCTCAGTGTGTGTGTCTCTCTGTGTGTATCTCTGTGTGTCTCCAGTCACCACAAGAGTCACACACCAGAGTCACCACACATAGAGAGTCACACACAGAGAGTCACACACATGAGACACACACACACACACACATAGAGAGAGTCCACATAGAGAGTCACACATAGTGAGAGTCACACACATAGAGAGTCACACAGAGAGTCACACACGTGTAACACACATAGAGTGGTCACACATAGGAGAGTGACACACACAGAGAGACAGTCACAAGACGGGCAGGAGACACACATAGACACAGTCGTGTTGTGTGTCTCTGTGTGTGTGTCTCAGTGTGTGTGTCTCAGTGTGTGTGTCTCAGTGTGTGTGTCTCTCAGTGTGTGTGTCTCAGTGTGTGTGTCTCTCAGTGTGTGTATCTCTCAGTGTGTGTGTCTCTGTGTGTATCTCTCAGTGTGTGTCTCTCAGTGTGTATCTCTCAGTGTGTGTGTCTCTCAGTGTGTGTATCTCTCAGTGTGTGTGTCTCAGTGTGTGTGTCTCTCAGTGTGTGTCTCTCAGTGTGTGTGTCTCTCAGTGTGTATCTCTCAGTGTGTGTGTCTCAGTGTCTCTCAGTGTGTGTCTCTCAGTGTGTGTCTCTCAGTGTGTGTGTGTGTCTCTCAGTGTGTGTGTCTCAGTGTGTGTCTCTGTGTGTGTGTCTCTCAGTGTGTGTGTCTCTGTGTGTGTGTCTCTCAGTGTGTGTGTCTCTGTGTGTGTGTGTCTCAGTGTGTGTGTCAGTGTGTGTGTCTCAGTGTGTGTGTCTCAGTGTGTGTGTCTCAGTGTGTGTGTCTCTCAGTGTGTGTGTCTCAGTGTGTGTGTCTCAGTGTGTGTGTCTCAGTGTGTGGAAGAGACACCACACACAGGAGTCACACACACAGAGTACACACACAAGAGTCAACACATAGAGAGTCACCCACACAGTGTGTCATAGAGAGTCACACCATAGAGCTCAGTGTGTGTCTCAGTGTGTGTCTCTCAGTGTGTGTGTCTCAGTGTGTGTATCTCTCAGTGTGTGTGTATCTGGTGTGTGTGTCTCAGTGAGAGTAAACTCTCAGAGCAGTACACACACCAGCGTCACACTCACAGAGAGAGTCACACATAGAGTAAGTCACACACATTTAGTCTCAGTGTGTGTGTCTCATTGTGTGTATCTCAGTGTGCTAGAGAGTACTTCTCTCTCAGTGTGTGTGTCTCAGTGTGTGCTTGAACTCGTAAATCTCCTAATTCTGTATTAAGACTGAAGAATGCTGAAGCAGCACATCTTAATTAATGAGCAGTGTTTCATTAATTCTGTCAAATCCTATTAAAACTCATTATCTACACTATTAACTATCATCTTCACTACTGTTTGCATGTTTAGTTAAGATTCACCAGACAGAGACACTGCAATAGCAATGCAATAATGGTTCTGGATTACAATGAGGGCAATGGTAGCATGAGTATAGGGCGATCATGTTAATAAAGCTAATAAGGGGTGAGAGAATGGATTTTAAAGATGGTCAGCGCTCCTGTAAAGGGAGGGGCCAGTGATCATGTTAATAAAGCTAATAAGAGGTGAGAGAATGGATTTTAAAGATGGTCAGCGCTCCTTTAAAGGGAGGGACCGGTGATCCTGTTAATAAAGCTAATAAGAGGTGAGAGAATGGATTTTAAAGATGGTCAGCGCTCCTTTAAAGGGAGGGGTCAGTGATCATGTTAATAAAGCTAATAAGAGGTGAGAGAATGGATTTTAAAGATGGTCAGCGCTCCTTTAAAGGGAGGGGTCAGTGATCCTGTTAATAAAGCTAATAAGAGGTGAGAGAATGGATTTTAAAGATGGTCAGCGCTCCTTTAAAGGGAGGGGCCAGTGATCATGTTAATAAAGCTAATAAGAGGTGAGAGAATGGATTTTAAAGATGGTCAGCGCTCCTTTAAAGGGAGGGGTCCAGTGATCATGTTAATAAAGCTAATAAGAGGTGAGAGAATGGATTTTAAAGATGGTCAGCGCTCCTTTAAAGGGAGGGGCCAGTGATCCTGTTAATAAAGCTAATAAGAGGTGAGAGAATGGATTTTAAAGATGGTCAGCGCTCCTTTAAAGGGAGGGACCGGTGATCCTGTTAATAAAGCTAATGAGAGGTGAGAGAATGGATTTTAAATATGTTATGCTAGTATTATTGGCTAAAGCATTTTCTGTAGTTTCTCATATAGCAACCAGGGGACAGTAAACACAACAAAAAATTCAAACCTTCTCCTTTTAACTAGCACTTAGAGAGAGAGAGAGAGAGAGAGAGAGAGAGAGAGAGAGAGAGAGAGAGAGAGAGAGAGAGGGGGGGGAGAGAAAGAGAGAGAGAGAGAGAGGGGAGTCAACTGGACACTTCTGTTAGTTTAGTTAAGAGACAGTAGTTTGTAGCAAGAGGGGTATAAAACTACAATACAGTAAAAAAAAAAATTGAAAAGTACTGCTTTGATCTATTGCTATATCAGTTACAATGATAACAAGAGATCAACAGGAGAGAAGGGGCAGCAATAATGATAATAGCACCCCATTCTACCAATGGCAGCCTTATCCCATTGCTGCTGCCCTATACTTGTGCTGCCATTGCCTCTTAGAACAACACAGAACCATTATTGCCATTGCAATGTCACTGTCCGTCTGTCTGCCATTGAAGATATGTTAGGACAATTTAAAGGAGCGCTGACCATCTTTAAAATCCATTCTCTCACCTCTTATTAGCTTTATTAACAGGATCACTGGCCCCTCCCTTTAAAGGAGCGCTGACCATCTTTAAAATCCATTCTCTCACCTCTTATTAGCTTTATTAACAGGATCACCGGCCCCTCCCTTTAAAGGAGCGCTGACCATCTTTAAAATCCATTCTCTCACCTCTTATTAGCTTTATTAACATGATCACTGGCCCATGACTGCTGCTTCCTGTTAGCTGTAGGTCACGCAGTCTGATTGCGGCTCGACCGTGGGAGTGAGTTTGACCTACAGCAAAATGCAGTTATAATTGTGTCTGCGGCTTTATGAAACTAAACTCTGGGAGAATGTAACAAACTAACGCAGACACCAAGAAGAAGGACTTATAAGAATAAGGCACCTGACTTCAGGTGAGCCTGCCACATGACCCCGCCCACAGGCTCAGCGTCTATTGGTCGGTATTATAACCCTATTCTGGCGACAGCATCGTCCCCGTTTGTATTTCACACTATGTAGAGTGACTGTCGCATCCGTTGAACGGGGTTGTTTTGGGGTTTTTTTTGTTTTAGTTTTTTTGTTGTTTGTTTTTTTTTTTTTTAACTAAGAGTTTGAAAAACGAAATTATTCCCGTCCGCCGACAATTTTAAGCAGTAAAGACAAAGGGAGCGTTATTTTTGACATGCGATTTGTGACTTTGCATCACCTATAACCGACTCTCCATTAAAATGCCTTTTTGACGTTATCTTCTTCCGAACAAAACATCTTCTTCCGAACTGTTGTTATTATTATTATTATTATTATTATTATTATTATTATTATTATTATTATTATTATTATATATTATTATTATTTTATTCTATATATATATATATATATATATATATTATATATATATATATATATATATATATATATATATATATATATTTTTTATAGTGTACGTATTAATTCAAATCAGTAAGCACAGTAACAGAGCGTTGTTTAGTCGCAAACATCCAACCCAAAACCAAAAAAAAGAAAAAACGTTGTTTTCACTAATATAACAAAAACAGTTAATTGTTATTATTGTTTTTCAATAACACATGACAGCGCTGCGGAGTTTGTCACCCGGTTGAATCGAGCTCCCATTGAAGACAGAAGGTGCTGGCAAAAGATAACTGACCGCTTAGCTGCGTGGCTCTAACCGCAAACTAAACTAGCAGATAAGACACTCATAGCTCTCGTGTGTGTGTGTGTGTTGTGTTGTTGTGGTGTGTGTGTGTGTGTGTGTGTGTGTGTGTGTGTGTGTGTGTGTGTGTGGCGGGGGGGGGGGGGGGGTATTATTATCAGCGTGCGGACAAAATTTGAGAAAATGTCCCCACAAAGATAGTGACTCCTGAAAAAACGACGTTGTGGGGACGTCCCCGCTTTGTAAAACACCTTTTTAAGTACTAAATATGCCTTTACAAAAAAAAAAACTAAAAGTGCCAAAAAATATTGAGTTTGTTGTCGACTTTTCACCCTGTGTGGAGTTTTGTCTGACTGGAGTTAGAAATAGTCAATAAAAATACAGTGAGAGTCAATGAGAAGTATAGGAAGTAGGGAATAGTATAGGAATACAAACGCTTGTGTGTGTGTGTGTGTGTGTGTGTGTGTGTGTGTGTGTGTGTACCATTTAGTGGTACATTGAGGTCTCTCATTCGTCACAAAAATACGACATCGTCTTAAACGTCATATCTTTATATTATCAAATTTCCTAACACCATTAGAGAGAACACATATATCCCATGCGCTATCCCCCCATAAATTTCATATAGTCAGACGGGAGTATGGTTACACACACACACACACACCACACACACACACACACACACACACACACATACACACATACACCACACACACACGCACACACACATTATATATATAAATATATATCCCACTAATCTTTCAGTCAAAGTACACATAGAGAGTATACACATTCATATGACCTTAACTGTCTGGAATTGAAATTACTACATTTAATCCCGATGTCCGTATACCTTAAAGGTTATAGAATTTGCATAAATAATTACATAATATTATTATAGTATAATAATTATATATTATTATTATAATATAATAAGGATTATTATTATTATTAATAATAATAATAATAATAATAAGAGAATCAAGCTAGTTACCCAATTATTACATATGCTCCAAGTTCGATCAATGGGTTACAATGTAACGAGAGCTGTATAAAAATAATAGCGAGGAACACACAGATTGAACTTATTATTATATTCTAGTTCTTATCAATTTCAATTATATTGATTATCGTATGTAAAGTTTATAACTTTTCAACAGGAAAAGAAGATCTGGTACTTCAAGTTGACATCAATGAAATATTGATTTGGCAATAAGATATTAGCTAATATATAAAATATATAAGCTATATATATATATATATATATATATATATATATATATATATATATATATATATATATATAGATGTTTGAAATTTTAAGATCATTTTATTTTAAATTTTACTAATCCCCTCTTAACAGCGTTGGGGGTGACATTAATCTTTTGCAGCAGATTCTAAACATATGTTAATATTCAGATGTGATTTATATTTTGATAACACTAGTATTTAGGTATAGCCTACATGTAACGTTTTCTTCTGGTTTTATTGCGATCGACAGACAGGCGATTTATTACGGGTTTCTTTTTCAATTGTATTTGTATATTTATTTGCAACAGAATCAGAATAAAACTGGATACTCACCAATGACCAGAAATACTTTACTAAAAAGAAAAGTAATTGATCAACTGAAAACTGTTTTGATGATGAGCTGCAAGGTTTTCGGCCTCAGCCTTGATCAGAGAGAAATAAACTTAAACATCACCAGCCTGCCCGACTATTTCTACCACGCTATCTGAACAAGGCACAAGACAAATCGCGGTGCTCATTATTAAAACAGTTTATCAATTACTTTCTTTACTAAACTATACTCTGCTATAATGTACTTTACTAAATTATACTATACTAAACTATACTCTGCTATAATGTACTTTACTAAATTATACTATACTAAACTATACTCTGCTATAATATACTTTACTAAATTATACTATACTAAACTATACTCTGCTATAATATACTTTACTAAACTATACTATACTTTAAACTATAACTCTGCTATAATATACTTTACTAAATTATACTATACTAAACTATACTCTGCTATAATATACTTTACTAAATTATACTATACTAAACTATACTATAATGTACTTTACTAAATTATACTATACTAAACTAACTTTACTAAACTATACTATACTAAACTATACTCTGCTATAATATACTTTACTATATTATACTTTACTAAATTATACTATACTAAACTATACTATACTAAACTAAACTCTGCTATAATATACTTTACTAAATTATACTATACTAAACTATACTCTGCTATAATATACTTTACTAAATTATACTATACTAAACTATACTCTGCTATAATGTACTTTACTAAATTATACTATACTAAACTATACTCTGCTATATTATACTTTACTAAATTATACTATGCTAAACTATACTATACTAAACTCTGCTATAATGTGCTTTACTAAATTATACTATACTAAACTATACTCTGCTATAATATACTTTACTAAATTATACTATACTAAACTATACTCTGCTATATTATACTTTACTAAATTATACTATACTAAATTATACTATACTAAACTATACTCTGCTATATTATACTTTACTAAATTATACTATACTAAACTATACTAAACTAAACTAAACTCTGCTATAATGTGCTTTACTAAATTATACTATACTAAACTATACTCTGCTATGCTATAATACACTACACTAAAAGTAACCTCAGCTCAACGCATTGCTCATTAAAGGCTCTTCCCCCTGCTCCTCTAGAAGATGTCTGCCTCTCTCCAGCTGCCGGACTCGCTCCCCACCAGCCCTTTAGAAATGGAGTACGTGAACGACTTCGACCTGATGAAGTTTGACGTGAAGCGCGAGCCTCCCTCGGAGACCCTTCCCCCGAACCCCGGGGGGTGCACGGCCCCTCGGCTCCCCGGCGCGGTGGTGGGGGGGTCCCTGAACTCCACCCCCTGCAGCTCTGTGCCCCCCTCCCCCACCTTCAGCGACACGAGTGGCCCGGGAGCGTCCTGCTCTGCCAGTCTGGGGTCGGAGTCGCGCAGCTCGCTGGAGGAGCTGTACTGGATGGCCACGCTGCAGCAGCAGCTGGGCTCGGACCCGCTGGGGCTGAGCCCTGAGGACGCGGTCGAGGCGCTCATCAACTCAGCAGCGGCAGCGGCAGGCGTGACTCAGCTCCAGAGCCTGGACTCCTTCCGCGCGGGGCCCGGGGCTCACTCCCAGCAAGGCCACCCCGCCCAGCTCCCACCCCATCACCACCCCAGCCTGCAGATCTCACATCCCGCCGCTGGGGGCGGCATGGATCCTCCAGGGTACCTGGGAGTGGCCATGACTTCTCCAGTGTCAGTGGAGGAGCTGGTTAGCCAGGCGCATCACCACCTCGAGCACCATCATCACAACCAACAGGTAAGGGGCGGTTTAGGGTTTTATTCAGAGTGGGTTTTATTGTACTTACTCAAGTACTGTGTCTTATTGTTTTCTTTTAAAAATGTAAACACACTGAAACCTTGCTTAAAGGCCACCTCAGTATGAAAGCATTAAGACCACCCCTGAATACAATATTAAGGCCACCGCTGTATTCAATGACTATCTGCAGTCCCAAACAATCACTTCTCTACTGAGACCAACAGTCTGTAAAACTACCAAACACACTGATAGCATAGACTAGGCATCATGATTCAACTAATTTGCACGTCAGATTTAGAGTTAACTATTAGAAACTAAAACATAACATTTGAACAGTTTACACAGAGGGAATCTAACATAAACATCTACCAGAAGTAACCCCTAGTTATGGGATGAGGCTAGACGAATGGGACCACAGTGTGCTGGCTATACCCTCAGTGTTCTTCAATGACAATGCAAATAGACAGTGGTACTACAACAGCAATGCAATAATAGTTTATTATTGTTCCAAGCAGCTACCCAATATAGTGTCTATATAAAGTTGTAATCTAGTGCACTAGCATTGCCTGCCTTGTGCTTAACACAGTCTGGGATCACTGAATCAGTAATTGATTCTTCATATCTTTTTGATACAGTAATTGCAATGAATAGAAATTGATTTAAGTAGAAGCTTCAGGTCTCCCGAGCTGGGTGGGGAATTGATGTGATGAGAGGAACATTTACTGTAGTTTTTTCAGGCTGTGCCCGATGGTAAACATGTTTGCATGCTCTGGGTAGAACTCCCTGAACTACCATGAGCTGCATAATCTCATAACTAGCACTGGATCTGCAGATTATATTTTGCTATAATTGTGACCAATAAGCCTGCTTACTGTCAGCTACGGACACCAGGATTATAAAGAAGGAAGGAAGGGGGAGGGTGGAAAAATTAAACGCATGTGGGACTCGTCTGTTGTGTCTCCGTGTGTGTGTGAGTGTGTCTGCACGTGTGCATGCGTGTCTGTGTGTGTGTCTGTGCCCTGTACATGTGACTCAGGAAGGATATAGTTTTACTCTTGTCAGACTGGAATCGAGAAGGTCCTGTCAGCATTGCCCAGTGTACAGTATAGCCAAGCCAGGCTCTGCCCAGCATACAGCAGGCAATGCTAGTGCACTAGATTACAACTTTATATAGACACCATGTTGGGTAGCTGCTGTAGTTCTGTACAGGGTTTTATATTGGTGTTATATAGTGTGGTCCTGCCAGCATTGCCCAGTGAACTTGACTTAGTTTCTTAGTTTGGTCCTACTGTGATTGAACATTTTGAAGTTTTGAGAAGTCTGGTAAAGCATAGGGAAGCATTGTAAAGCACAGAGAGGTCTGGTAAAGCACAGGGAAGCATTGTAAAGCACAGAGAGGTCTGGTAAAGCATAGGGAAGCATTGTAAAGCACAGAGAGGTCTGGTAAAGCATAGGGAAGCATTGTAAAGCACAGAGAGGTCTGGTAAAGCACAGGGAAGCATTGTAAAGCACAGAGAGGTCTGGTAAAGCACAGGGAAGCACAGAGAGGTTGGTAAAGCACAGGGAAGCATTGTAAAGCACAGAGAGGTCTGGTAAAGCACAGGGAAGCATTGTAAAGCACAGAGGGGTGTAGTAAAGCACAGGGAAGCATTGTAAAGCACAGAGAGGTCTGGTAAAGCACAGGGAAGCATTGTAAAGCACAGAGAGGTCTGGTAAAGCACAGGGAAGCATTGTAAAGCACAGAGAGGTCTGGTAAAGCACATTGTAAAGCACAGAGAGGTATGGTAAAGCACAGGGAAGCATTGTAAAGCACAGAGAGGTCTGGTAAAGCACAGGGAAGCATTGTAAAACACAGAGAGGTAAAGCACAGGGAAGCATTGTAAAGTCTGGTAAAGCACAGGGAAGCATTGTAAAGCACAGAGAGGTCTGGTAAAGCATAGGGAAGCATTGTAAAGCACAGAGAGGTATGGTAAAGCACAGGGAAGCATTGTAAAGCACAGAGAGGTCTGGTAAAGCATAGGGAAGCATTGTAAAGCACAGAGAGGTCTGGTAAAGCATAGGGAAGCATTGTAAAGCACAGAGAGGTCTGGTAAAGCATAGGGAAGCACAGAGAGGTCTGGTAAAGCATAGGGAAGCATTAAAGCAAGAGCAAAGGGAAGCATTGTAAAGCACAGAGAGGTGGTAAAGCATAGGGAAGCATTGTAAAGCACAGAGAGGTCTGGTAAAGCATAGGGAAGCATTGTAAAGCACAGGGGTCTGGTAAAGCATAGGGAAGCATTGTAAAGCACAGAGAGGTCTGGTAAAGCATAGGGAAGCATTGTAAAGCACAGAGAGGTCTGGTAAAGCACAGGGAAGCATTGTAAAGCACAGAGAGGTCTGGTAAAGCACAGGGAAGCATTGTAAAGCACAGAGAGGTCTGGTAAAGCATAGTTAAATTGTAAAGCACAGAGAGGTTTGCCGCACAGGTAAATGTTTACATACCGGTGTGTGTTCCTCTTCCTGTCCCTAGGTGGCAGCGCAGTTGCGTCTGGAGGAGCGATTCTCAGATGACCAGCTGGTGAGCATGTCTGTGCGCGAGCTGAACCGTCACCTGCGTGGCTTCAGCAAGGAGGAGATTGTGAGGCTGAAGCAGAAGAGACGCACGCTGAAGAACCGTGGCTACGCGCAGTCCTGCCGCTTCAAGAGAGTACAGCAGAAACACGTGCTGGAGTCAGAGAAGAGCCACCTGGCACAGCAGGTACACAAACTACACAACACAGCTAGGGAAGCACAACAAAGCAAAAAGCACACATTGTTAAAGCACAGCTACACACCATTGTAAAGCACAATACAACACAGCACAGCAGAAACACGTGCTGGAGTCAGAGAAGAGCCACCTGGCACAGCAGGTACACAAACTACACAACACAGCTACACAACAACAAAACACACAGCTACACACCAATGCAACAATACAACACAGCACAGCAGAAACACGTGCTGGAGTCAGAGAAGAGCCACCTGGCACAGCAGGTACACAAACTACACAACACAGCTACACAACAACAAAACACACAGCTACACACCAATGCAACAATACAACACAGCACAGCAGAAACACGTGCTGGAGTCAGAGAAGAGCCACCTGGCACAGCAGGTACGCAAACTACACAACACAGCTACACAACAACAAAACACACAGCTACACACCAATGCAACAATACAACACAGTACAGCAGAAACACGTGCTGGAGTCAGAGAAGAGCCACCTGGCACAGCAGGTACACAAACTACACAACACAGCTACACAACAACAAAACACACAGCTACACACCAATGCAACAATACAACACAACACAGCAGAAACACGTGCTGGAGTCAGAGAAGAGCCACCTGGCACAGCAGGTACACAAACTACACAACACAGCTACACAACAACAAAACACACAGCTACACACCAATGCAACAATACAACACAGCACAGCAGAAACACGTGCTGGAGTCAGAGAAGAGCCACCTGGCACAGCAGGTACACAAACTACACAACACAGCTACACAACAACAAAACACACAGCTACACACCAATGCAACAATACAACACAGCACAGCAGAAACACGTGCTGGAGTCAGAGAAGAGCCACCTGGCACAGCAGGTACGCAAACTACACAACACAGCTACACAACAACAAAACACACAGTACATTTGTATACATTGAAACCCACTAAGATAAGAAACTCATTTTCTAAAAGTGCGTTTTTAGTCTTGACTTGAAAACTGTAACGGTCCCAGCTTCCCTGACAAACGAAGGCAGAGCATCCCATAATTTCGGAGCTCTACAAGAAAAAGCCCTCCCTCCTCCCGTGTTGCTTTTGTTGATCTGAGGAATAACTAGCAGCCCCACATCCTCTGATCAGTTACGGGGTCAGTAACTCCTGCAATAACTCAGTGCTAATTCATTCAAGTCATGTAAGTTAACAGCAAAATCTTTAAATCAATTTTATACTGCACAGGGAGCCAGTGTAAAGAAGCCAGAACAGGGGTAATATGGTCACTTTTCCTGGCTTAGTCAGAATTCTAGCAGCGGTGTACAACAAAGTAGAGAGACAATGCAACAATACAACACACCGACACAACAACACAGCTACACAACAACACAGCTACACAGTAGAAAACAACCCACAGATAAATCAAGTGAAAAAGTACACTCTCAGCTTGATCAAAGGGAGCCACCAAACACTTAGAAACATTATATATCATTCAATCTAATTTAAAAACACACAAAACACTGATATCAACACACTCAGTCTGTTTTTGTAGATCCTGTTGTGGTTTTAACATGTTTAATTCTTTGTTGTTGACTCTCTGAGTGCACAGTATTATTAACGGTTTCTCCCTCTCTCTGTCTCTCTGTGTCGTTGGGTTTAACTGTAGTGCACAGTCTCTTCTCTCTCTCTCTCTCTCTCTCTCTCTCTCTCTCTCTCTCTCTCTCTCTCTCTCTCTCTCTCTCTCTCTCTCTCGATCTGTTTATGTGTAGTGCACATAGACCATGTCTTGTAGTTCTTGAGATCTTTCTCTCTCTCTCTCTCTCTCTCTCTCTCTCTCTCTCTCTCTCTCTCTCTCTCTCTCTCTCTCTCTCTCTCTCTGTGTAGTTATGTTTATCTGTAGTGCACAGTATTGATGGTTTCTCTCTCTCTCTCTCTCTCTCTCTCTCTCTCTGTCTGTGTGTAGTATGTTATCTGTAGGACACACGTGTATTGATGGTTTCAAAGCTCTCTCTCTCTCTTCTGTGTGTAGAGACATGTTTATCTGGTAGGCTGGTTTCACATAATACTATGTGTAGTTATGTTTAGTCTGTAGTGCACAGTATTATTGTTTCTCTCTCTCTCTCTCTCTCTCTGTGTAGTTATGTTTATCTGTAGTGCACAGTATTGATGGTTTCTCTCTCTCTCTCTCTCTCTCTCTGTAGTTATGTTTATCTGTAGTGCACAGTATTGATGGTTTCTCTCTCTCTCTCTCTCTGTGTAGTTATGTTTATCTGTAGTGCACAGTATTGATGGTTTCTCTCTCTCTCTCTCTCTGTGTAGTTATGTTTATCTGTAGTGCACAGTATTGATGGTTTCTCTCTCTCTCTCTCTCTCTGTGTAGTTATGTTTATCTGTAGTGCACAGTATTGATGGTTTCTCTCTCTCTCTCTCTCTCTCTCTCTGTAGTTATGTTTATCTGTAGTGCACAGTATTGATGGTTTCTCTCTCTCTCTCTCTCTCTCTCTCTCTGTGTAGTTATGTTTATCTGTAGTGCACAGTATTGATGGTTTCTCTCTCTCTCTCTCTCTCTCTCTCTCTCTCTCTCTCTGTGTAGTTATGTTTATCTGTAGTGCACAGTATTGATGGTTTCTCTCTCTCTCTCTCTCTCTCTCCTCTCTCTCTCTCTCTCTCTGTAAGTTATGTTTAAGTGTCCATCAGTACTCATTGTAGTTATGTGTTATTTGTAGTGCACAGTATGATGGTTTCTCTCTCTCTCTCTCTCTCTCTCTCTCTCTCTCTCTCTGTTCTGTGGTGTAGTTATGTTATCTGTAGTGCCACAGTTTTGTTGGTTCTCTCTCTCTCTCTCTCTCTCTCTCTCTCTCTCTCTCTCTTTAAGGTTTAGTTCTGTACTGTAGTGCACATCATAGTGATGGTTTTTATCTCTCTCTCTCTCTCTCTCTCTCTCTCTCTCTCTCTCTCTCTCTCTCTCTCTCTCTCTCTCTGTGTAGTTATGTTTATCTGTAGTGCACAGTATTGATGGTTTCTCTCTCTGTCTCTCTGTCTCTAGTTGGATCAGTTGCAGTGTGAACTTGCCCGAGTGTTGAGGGAGAGAGATGCGTACAAAGCCCGCTACGAGAAGCTTGTCTCGAGCAGCTTGTCCCAGAACACAGAGACTCCTCCGGGGGGGCCAGGCAACCCCGGCCCCACCTCCCCACGGGACTACTTCCTGTGAAAAATCAACCCCCCCCCCCAAAATCACCTGAACTGTCTCCCGAAATCACACGACAAAATCACATAACAAGAAGAGGCTCTGGGATCACCTCGCAACCTGCCTACCTCTCTTCCTGGAAGAAATCAGCAAAAATCACACATACAATCACCTGAAAAGTCATCTTGAATCACCTGAAAAATCACATGAATTACCTTTAAAGTCATCTGAAATCACCTGGACAATCTGAATAATAATAATAATAATAATAATAATAATAATAAATGTTAATCACGTTTAAACCATCACTCTGTATTATGAACAGTAGAATATCAATCAGCTGAAATCATCTGAAAAATCATCCTAAATTCATCAACTAAAAATCACACAGAACTACCTCACCACAGGACTGTTCTTGTGAGTGAGTGACAGAGAGAGAGAAGACAAATACAACCAAAGAAACAAAATCACCAAACAAAAAATCAGAAATCACCAAATCATAAGAAATCACCAATACATATATTAATATATATTAAAAAATGAACCAACAATCCTGAAAATCTACAAAATCACCTCCAGCCCTAGGAAGACTTCAGAATTTGTTGGGCGGCCTACCGTTCCACTGGACTCCCATTCGAAGGACAACGCAAACGGGATGAAACTGGTTTGGAGGGACGAAAACTAAACTCTGACATCAGAATTGTGACTCTTATGAAAAGTAGGCAATAAAAGAATTCCAAGCGCTGTTAAAACCCTGAATTCAATCCCTATCCTTATCCCTGAAAGAGCCAAAAGCTGCCCCCTGCGAGTAAGAAAGAGAGAACCAGTACAAATATCAAATATATTTGAAGGAATCTGAATTTCTGACAGCTGTCAGTCTCTTAAATAAAGGGTTTTGAAGAAGCTTATAGTTTAAAGTTTTATATTATTATTATTATTATTATTATTATTATTATTATTATTATTATTATTATATCATTATTTTATATCAGTATTATTATAGTTGTTACTACCAACATTTTGTTCAGTTTGCAATTATGTAAAGTTTGTATTCAGTAAATCCGAACTAGCCTCCTAATAGTTGTGACACTGAGGATTATCAACGTTCCCCCTTACAGTAAACGTTTCCCACAGTAAAAGCACTAGTAAAGCACAGTGAAAGCGTGGGAAAGTATAGGGAAGCATTGTAAAGCACAGAGAGGTCTGGTAAAGCACAGGGAAGCATTGTAAAGCACAGAGAGGTCTGGTAAAGCATAGGGAAGCATTGTAAAGCACAGAGAGGTCTGGTAAAGCATAGGGAAGCATTGTAAAGCACAGAGAGGTCTGGTAAAGCACAGGGAAGCATTGTAAAGCACAGAGAGGTCTGGTGAAGCATAGGGAAGCATTGTAAAACACAGAGAGGTCTGGTAAAGCATAGGGAAGCATTGTAAAGCACAGAGAGGTCTGGTGAAGCATAGGGAAGCATTGTAAAGCACATATAAGTGTGGTATAGCATAGGGAAGCATAAAACAGAGAGGTCTGGTAAACCATGGTAAACTAACCCTTATAAAAGTTCCCCAGAGTAAAAACACAGCACAGCGTAATAAAGCACAGTGAAAACTAAGCATAGTAAAGCACAGAGTAGTTTAATAAACATGGCAAACTATGGGAAATGCATTGCATAGCCATGGGAAAAAGCTTTGGGGGGGGAAAGGACCATGCAGATTTTGTATTTATCTATTTATTTGCGTTTCTATCGAGCCTTTTATCATAGTGATCTCAAGGCGCTTATATCATGGTGAATTTGTATAAGGGTTAGACCACTTTCTCTAGCCTGGCATTAATACCGAGCTTTTAATACATATTTATTGTCGTCAGAAGTGCTTATTAGAAATCATTTTTTAGACTTGCTTATTATTTACTACAAAAAAAGTAGTGGGGGGGAAAAAGTGACATATTGCAAACAAAATGAAAAGATGTATTATATTCTCAGGTTTTAAAATGTGTGAATAAAATTATTTTAAAAACCTATATGACAATGGGGTATTAAAACAACTTTTTCAAATATATCTGTCTATCTGTACACCATGGGACTGATTCACCTGCCATAGCACTGTCAATAGGGTGTACACCATGGGACTGATTCACCTGCCATAGCACTGTCAATAGGGTGTACACCATGGGACTGATTCACCTGCCATAGCACTGTCAATAGGGTGTACACCATGGGACTGATTCACCTGCCATAGCACTGTCAATAGGGTGTAGACCATGGGACTGATTCACCTGCCATAGCACTGTCAATAGGGTATACACCATGGGACTGATTCACCTGCCATAGCACTGTCAATAGGGTGTACAACATGGGACTGATTCACCTGCCATAGCACTATCAATATGGTATAGACCATGGGACTGATTCACCTGCCATAGCACTGTCAATAGGGTGTAGACCATGGGACTGATTCACCTGCCATAGCACTGTCAATAGCACAGCATGGGACTGATTCACCTGCCATAGCACTGTCAATAGCACAGCATGGGGCTGATTCACCTGCCATAGCACTGTCAATAGCACAGCATGGGACTGATTCACCTGCCATAGCACTGTCAATAGCACAGCATGGGACTGATTCACCTGCCATAGCACTGTCAATAGCACAGCATGGGACTGATTCACCTGCTATAGCACTGTCAATAGCACAGCATGGGACTGATTCACCTGCCATAGCACTGTCAATAGCACAGCATGGGACTGATTCACCTGCCATAGCACTGTCAATAGCACAGCATGGGACTGATTCACCTGCCATAGCACTGTCAATAGCACAGCATGGGACTGATTCACCTGCTATAGCACTGTCAATAGCACAGCATGGGACTGATTCACCTGCCATAGCACTGTCAATAGCACAGCATGGGACTGATTCACCTGCCATAGCACTGTCAATAGCACAGCATGGGACTGATTCACCTGCTATAGCACTGTCAATAGCACAGCATGGGACTGATTCACCTGCCATAGCACTGTCAATAGCACAGCATGGGACTGATTCACCTGCCATAGCACTGTCAATAGCACAGCATGGGGCTGATTCACCTGCCATAGCACTGTCAATAGCACAACATAGGACTGATTCACCTGCCATAGCACTGTCAATAGGGTGTAGGGGAGGTTAATGAATGTTTCTATATTTTTTTATTCATTCAGAGGTGATCAGATTTCATGTGCTGCCCAGCTTTCTGAAACCTCAAATTAATAATTCAGAACGGACAGGAGGCTCCATTTAATACAACTGTGTGAAAATTAACCAAGTGCTCACTAAAGAAAAGAGAGGAAGGAGAGGAAAGAAAGGGGGAGGTAAAGAGGAGAGGAGAGGGGAGAAGTAGAGAGGTGAGAGGGGAGATGTAGAGAGGAGAGGGGGAGAGAGGAGAGAGGGGAGAAGTAGAGAGGTGAGAGGGGAGAGTAGAGAGGAGAGGGGAGAGAGGAGAGAAGGGAGAGAGAGGAGAGAGGGAGAGGAGAGAGGGAGAGAGGGGAGAGGGGGGAGAGGGGAGAGAGGGGAGAGGGGAGAGAGAGAGGGGGGAGAGAGGAGAGAGGGGAGAGAGTAGAGAGGAGAGAGGGGAGAGAGGGAGAGGGGGAGAGAGAGGAGAGAGGGGAGAGGGGAGAGAGGAGAGAGAGGAGAGAGGAGAGAGAGAGGAGAGAGGAGGGGAGAGAGGAGAGAGGGGAGAAGTAAAGTGGAGAGAGGGGAGAGAGGAGGGGGAGAGAGGAGAGGGGGAGAGGCAGCCAGATAGGGACCTGTCCTGTATTGTGTCTCTGTCTCGTAGTGTAGATCTCTGTGCAGTTCCCTGTGATGCAGAGTCAGACACAGACACACACACACACACACACACACACACACACAGATGGAGAGCAGTACAGTTGTCTGTGCACAGTCCCTGTGACCTCATTCAGCCCAGGCTGCACTGTCTCAATGAGAGGGATTAGTTCTATGAAAACCCCATTGAAGGAGCATTGGCCCAGCTATTGTGAGAGAGGAGGGGGGGCCGGAGGGCTAATCTAGGACTGACCCACGTGGGGGGGCCAAACTAGCCCTGTCAGCTATTTACATGCTCCGAAACAAAGTAACTTTTCAACTTACCCCCCCCCACACACACACATACTGTGAAAGAATAGAGACACACACATAGTGAGACACGAACAGTGACACTGTCTGACATTGAAGATCATTGAGGGTATAGTGAGCACACTGTGGTCCCATTCTACCAGCCTCGCCCCATTGCAGCTGCCCTATACTTGTGCTACCATTGCAGTGTAATACAGACCCACTGCAGTGCCACTGTCTGTCTGCATTGCCACTGAAGATCATTGAGGTTATAGTTATCACAACCCTCAGATTCTGCACAGTATGTAAATACCAGATTCCGAAATCATATTCCTAACAGAATAAAAATCTGAACCGAAGGGCAATTTGAACAGGAAAGGGAAGAGGTGAGAGGAGGCGAGGGGGATAGAGTGGGTAGGAGAGAGGTGGAGAAGGGGAGAGGGAGATGGGAGAGGGAAGGAGAGTGGTGGAAGAGGGGGGAAGCAGAGGGTGGAGAAGGGGAGAGGGGAGAGGGATAGAGGGAAAAGGAGAGAGGTGGCGAAGGGGAGAGGGAGATGGGAGAGGGATAGAGGGGGAAGGAGAGGGGTGGAGAAGGAGAGAGGGGGAGAGAGAGGGATAGAGGGGGAAGGAGAGGGGTGGCGAGGAGAGAGGGAGAGAGGGCGTGATAGAGGGGCGAGATAGGAGAGGAGAGAAGGAGAGAGAGGGAGAGAGGGGCGAGGGGAGGAGGAACACTGGGTGACAGGGGCGAGAGGAGGAGAGAGAACTCTCAGTCTTAGGACAGTCTGCGGAGCGGGATACAGACAGACAGACAGACAGACAGACAGAGACAGAAAACCTTCACTCTCATGTTCTGTTTGTCAGTCACTGGCTTGTGTGCCAGACAGACACAATCACAAAAACACAATCCTCCAGTCTTAGCTAATTAGACACAGTGCGTTTTGAAATCGGAGAAATTCAAGCAGAATACACAGGAGCTGAATCACCCGATTGAAAGTCACATGAGCCTGACTTACACTCGAACTTCCTCAAGTGATTTCCTGCTCTCCTTCCCAGCCTTAAATCCGGTTTAAACTGCCCGGTTTAAACTGCCCTGTCAATAGCACAGCATGGGACTGATTCACCTGCCATAGCACTGTCAATAGCACAGCAAGATCATTGAGGGTAAAGTTTAAAATATAAAGGGACTCTGTATTATTGGCAGTCCAAATTGGACCCTATCACCTTTAAAACATGCTAAATGGCATTGCAATAATGGGTCTGTATTACACTGAGGGGCAATGGTAGCACAAGTATAGGGCAGCTGCAATGGGGGCGAGGCTGGTAGAATGGGACCACAGACAGCAATGGGTCTGTATTCACTGGCCACTGCAAAGTTAGACGCAGAATGGACAACTGCAGACTACAGTGATCTTCACTGCCAATGGGTCTGTTTGCAAGTCGGTGCAAGCTACGTCGACGTTAGCACAACATATAGGCAGCTGCACAATGGGGTTTTTAGCATGGGACTGGTTTTACCGTTATGGGACCTCCACACCGGTGTATTATATACCCTCCGTGATCGCGGTTGGCAATCAGGCTACAGTGGCACTGCAAATGGGTCCTGACACTAGTATGGAGCACATACCTCTCTGTATTTCACTGGGGGCAATGCTAGCAGAAGTATAGGGCAGCTGCAGGGGTGGGGCTGGTAGAATGGGACCACAGTGTGCTGACTATACCCTCAGTGATCTTCAATGGCAATGCAGACAGACAGTGGCACTGCAATGGGTCTGTATTACACTACAATGGTAGCACAAGTATAGGGCAGCTGCAATGGGGCGAGGCTGGTAGAATGGGACCACAGTGTGCTGACTATACCCTCAATGATCTTCAATGGCAATGCAGACAGACAGCGGCACTGCAATGGCTCTGTATTACACTGCAATGGTAGCACAAGTATAGGGCAGCTGCAATGGGGCGAGGCTGGTAGAATGGGACCACAGTGTGCTGACTATACCCTCAATGATCTTCAATGGCAATGCAGACAGATAGTGGCACTGCAATGGCTCTGTATTACACTGCAATGGTAGCACAAGTATAGGGCAGCTGCAATGGGGTGAGGCTGGTAGAATGGGACCACAGTGTGCTGACTATACCCTCAATGATCTTCAATGGCAATGCAGACAGCGTGCTACAGTACCTGTCTGTGTCTCTACTGTGCAACTGTATCTCAAGCCATTGTGCGGTTTTCTCTCTACAGTTTTAACAGGGTAATACACTGTTAGTGGAATTTTGCTGCACATTGCAAGAAATGGTTAAGTCTGTTTTTAATGGGTTTCTCCTTGACTCTGACGCAGCCAGCTAACTCAAACTTTTTTTGTTTGTTTTTTGTCTTTTTATCGGCTTGACGTCGCCCAGTAATTTGCAGCTGCTTTTCTGGATGAGTCATGAAAACCACTTTCATTTGTCACCCAGAACAAAACTACCTTTTCTTTCTAATTCAGGATACTATCTGAAATTATGTTACAAGCTAACACTTTTGTGATCCAGTAAGGTTTCAAAATCCATTATCTTACCTCTTACTGTAGCAACATTAATCACTGGCCCTCTTTAAAAGAGTGCTAACCATCTTTAAAATCCATTATCGGACCTCTTATTGGCTTAAACTGCAGTTACAATGTAATTCCAGTCCAGTCTAGTGATATTAAACTGCAGTTACAATGTAATTCCAGTCCAGTCTAGTGATATTAAACTGCAGTTACAATGTAATTCCAGTCCAGTCTAGTGATATTAAACTGCAGTTACAATGTAATTCCAGTCCAGTCTAGTGATATTAAACTGCAGTTACAATGTAATTCCAGTCCAGTCTAGTGATATTAAACTGCAGTTACAATGTAATTCCAGTCCAGTCTAGTGATATTAAACTGCAGTTACAATGTAATTCCAGTCCAGTCCAGTGATATTAAACTGCAGTTACAATGTAATTCCAGTCCAGTCCAGTGATATTAAACTGCAGTTACAATGTAATTCCAGTCCAGTCTAGTGATATTAAACTGCAGTTACAATGTAATTCCAGTCCAGTCTAGTGATATTAAACTGCAGTTACAATGTAATTCCAGTCCAGTCTAGTGATATTAAACTGCAGTTACAATGTAATTCCAGTCCAGTCTAGTGATATTAAACTGCAGTTACAATGTAATTCCAGCCCAGTCCAGTGATATTAAACTGCAGTTACAATGTAATTCCAGTCCAGTCCAGTGATATTAAACTGCAGTTACAATGTAATTCCAGTCCAGTCTAGTGATATTAAACTGCAGTTACAATGTAATTCCAGTCCAGTCTAGTGATATTAAACTGCAGTTACAATGTAATTCCAGTCCAGTCTAGTGATATTAAACTGCAGTTACAATGTAATTCCAGTCCAGTCTAGTGATATTAAACTGCAGTTACAATGTAATTCCAGTCCAGTCTAGTGATATTAAACTGCAGTTACAATGTAATTCCAGTCCAGTCTAGTGATATTAAACTGCAGTTACAATGTAATTCCAGTCCAGTCCAGTGATATTAAACTGCAGTTACAATGTAATTCCAGCCCAGTCTAGTGATATTAAACTGCAGTTACAATGTAATTCCAGTCCAGTCCAGTGATATTAAACTGCAGTTACAATGTAATTCCAGTCCAGTCCAGTGATATTAAACTGCAGTTACAATGTAATTCCAGTCCAGTCTAGTGATATTAAACTGCAGTTACAATGTAATTCCAGCCCAGTCCAGTGATATTAAACTGCAGTTACAATGTAATTCCAGTCCAGTCCAGTGATATTAAACTGCAGTTACAATGTAATTCCAGTCCAGTCCAGTGATATTAAACTGCAGTTACAATGTAATTCCAGCCCAGTCCAGTGATATTAAACTGCAGTTACAATGTAATTCCAGCCCAGTCCAGTGATATTAAACTGCAGTTACAATGTAATTCCAGTCCAGTCTCTAGTGATATTAAACTGCAGTTACAATGTAATTCCAGTCCAGTCCAGTGATATTAAAACTGCAGTTACAATGTAATTCCAGTCCAGTCTAGTGATATTAAACTGCAGTTACAATGTAATTCCAGTCCAGTCCAGTGATATTAAACTGCAGTTACAATGTAATTCCAGTCCAGTCTAGTGATATTAAACTGCAGTTACAATGTAATTCCAGTCCAGTCCAGTGATATTAAACTGCAGTTACAATGTAATTCCAGCCCAGTCCAGTGATATTAAACTGCAGTTACAATGTAATTCCAGTCCAGTCCAGTGATATTAAACTGCAGTTACAATGTAATTCCAGTCCAGTCCAGTGATATTAAACTGCAGTTACAATGTAATTCCAGTCCAGTCCAGTGATATTAAACTGCAGTTACAATGTAATTCCAGTCCAGTCCAGTGATATTAAACTGCAGTTACAATGTAATTCCAGTCCAGTCCAGTGATATTAAACTGCAGTTACAATGCAATTCCAGCCCAGTCCAGTGATATTAAACTGCAGTTACAATGCAATTCCAGTCCAGTCTAGTGATATTAAACTGCAGTTACAATGTAATTCCAGTCCAGTCTAGTGATATTAAACTGCAGTTACAATGTAATTCCAGTCCAGTCTAGTGATATTAAACTGCAGTTACAATGTAATTCCAGTCCAGTCTAGTGATATTAAACTGCAGTTACAATGCAATTCCAGTCCAGTCTAGTGATATTAAACTGCAGTTACAATGTAATTCCAGCCCAGTCCAGTGATATTAAACTGCAGTTACAATGTAATTCCAGCCCAGTCCAGTGATATTAAACTGCAGTTACAATGTAATTCCAGTCCAGTCAAGTGATATTAAACTGCAGTTACAATGTAATTCCAGTCCAGTCCAGTGATATTAAACTGCAGTTACAATGTAATTCCAGTCCAGTCCAGTGATATTAAACTGCAGTTACAATGTAATTCCAGTCCAGTCTAGTGATATTAAACTGCAGTTACAATGTAATTCCAGTCCAGTCTAGTGATATTAAACTGCAGTTACAATGTAATTCCAGTCCAGTCCAGTGATATTAAACTGCAGTTACAATGTAATTCCAGTCCAGTCCAGTGATATTAAACTGCAGTTACAATGTAATTCCAGCCCAGTCCAGTGATATTAAACTGCAGTTACAATGTAATTCCAGTCCAGTCCAGTGATATTAAACTGCAGTTACAATGTAATTCCAGTCCAGTCCAGTGATATTAAACTGCAGTTACAATGTAATTCCAGTCCAGTCCAGTGATATTAAACTGCAGTTACAATGTAATTCCAGTCCAGTCTAGTGATATTAAACTGCAGTTACAATGTAATTCCAGTCCAGTCTAGTGATATTAAACTGCAGTTACAATGTAATTCCAGTCCAGTCTAGTGATATTAAACTGCAGTTACAATGTAATTCCAGTCCAGTCTAGTGATATTAAACTGCAGTTACAATGTAATTCCAGTCCAGTCTAGTGATATTAAACTGCAGTTACAATGTAATTCCAGTCCAGTCCAGTGATATTAAACTGCAGTTACAATGTAATTCCAGTCCAGTCTAGTGATATTAAACTGCAGTTACAATGTAATTCCAGTCCAGTCCAGTGATATTAAACTGCAGTTACAATGTAATTCCAGTCCAGTCTAGTGATATTAAACTGCAGTTACAATGTAATTCCAGTCCAGTCCAGTGATATTAAACTGCAGTTACAATGTAATTCCAGCCCAGTCCAGTGATATTAAACTGCAGTTACAATGTAATTCCAGTCCAGTCTAGTGATATTAAACTGCAGTTACAATGTAATTCCAGTCCAGTCTAGTGATATTAAACTGCAGTTACAATGTAATTCCAGTCCAGTCTAGTGATATTAAACTGCAGTTACAATGTAATTCCAGTCCAGTCTAGTGATATTAAACTGCAGTTACAATGTAATTCCAGTCCAGTCCAGTGATATTAAACTGCAGTTACAATGTAATTCCAGTCCAGTCTAGTGATATTAAAATGCAGTTACAATGTAATTCCAGCCCAATCCAGTGATATTAAACTGCAGTTACAAAGTAATTCCAGCCCAGTCCAGTGATATAAAACTGCAGTTACAATGTAATTCCAGTAGTCAAGTGATATTAAACTGCAGTTACAATGTAATTCCAGTCCAGTCCAGTGATATTAAACTGCAGTTACAATGTAATTCCAGCCCAGTCCAGTGATATTAAACTGCAGTTACAATGTAATTCCAGCCCAGTCCAGTGATATTAAACTGCAGTTACAATGTAATTCCAGTCCAGTCCAGTGATATTAAACTGCAGTTACAATGTAATTCCAGTCCAGTCTAGTGATATTAAACTGCAGTGCAATGTTAGCCCAATATTAAAATGCAGTTACAATTCCAGTCCAGTCCAGTGATATTAAACTGCAGTTACAATGTAATTCCAGCCCAGTCTAGTGATATTAAACTGCAGTTACAATGTAATTCCAGCCCAGTCCAGTGATATTAAACTGCAGTTACAATGTAATTCCAGTCCAGTCCAGTGATATTAAACTGCAGTTACAATGTAATTCCAGTCCAGTCTAGTGATATTAAACTGCAGTTACAATGTAATTCCAGCCCAGTGATATTAAACTGCAGTTACAATGTAATTCCAGATCCAGTGATATTAAACTGCAGTTACAATGTAATTCCAGCCCAGTCCAGTGATATTAAACTGCAGTTACAATGTAATTCCAGCCCAGTCCAGTGATATTAAACTGCAGTTACAATGTAATTCCAGCCCAGTCCAGTGATATTAAACTGCAGTTACAATGTAATTCCAGCCCAGTCCAGTGATATTAAACTGCAGTTACAATGTAATTCCAGTCCAGTCCAGTGATATTAAACTGCAGTTACAATGTAATTCCAGTCCAGTCTAGTGATATTAAACTGCAGTTACAATGTAATTCCAGTAATTCCAGTCCAGTGATATTAAACTGCAGTTACAATGTAATTCCAGTCCAGTCCAGTGATATTAAACTGCAGTTACAATGTAATTCCAGTCCAGTCTAGTGATATTAAACTGCAGTTACAATGTAATTCCAGCCCAGTCTAGTGATATTAAACTGCAGTTACAATGTAATTCCAGCCCAGTCCAGTGATATTAAACTGCAGTTACAATGTAATTCCAGCCCAGTCTAGTGATATTAAACTGCAGTTACAATGTAATTCCAGTCCAGTCTAGTGATATTAAACTGCAGTTACAATGTAATTCCAGTCCAGTCTAGTGATATTAAACTGCAGTTACAATGTAATTCCAGTCCAGTCTAGTGATATTAAACTGCAGTTACAATGTAATTCCAGTCCAGTCTAGTGATATTAAACTGCAGTTACAATGTAATTCCAGTCCAGTCTAGTGATATTAAACTGCAGTTACAATGTAATTCCAGTCCAGTCCAGTGATATTAAACTGCAGTTACAATGTAATTCCAGTCCAGTCTAGTGATATTAAACTGCAGTTACAATGTAATTCCAGTCCAGTCTAGTGATATTAAACTGCAGTTACAATGTAATTCCAGTCCAGTCCAGTGATATTAAACTGCAGTTACAATGTAATTCCAGTCCAGTCTAGTGATATTAAACTGCAGTTACAATGTAATTCCAGTCCAGTCTAGTGATATTAAACTGCAGTTACAATGTAATTCCAGTCCAGTCTAGTGATATTAAACTGCAGTTACAATGTAATTCCAGTCCAGTCCAGTGATATTAAACTGCAGTTACAATGTAATTCCAGTCCAGTCCAGTGATATTAAACTGCAGTTACAATGTAATTCCAGCCCAGTCTAGTGATATTAAACTGCAGTTACAATGTAATTCCAGTCCAGTCCAGTGATATTAAACTGCAGTTACAATGTAATTCCAGTCCAGTCTAGTCTAGTGATATTAAACTGCAGTTACAATGTAATTCCAGTCCAGTCTAGTGATATTAAACTGCAGTTACAATGTAATTCCAGTCCAGTCCAGTGATATTAAACTGCAGTTACAATGTAATTCCAGTCCAGTCTAGTGATATTAAACTGCAGTTACAATGTAATTCCAGTCCAGTCCAGTCTAGTGATATTAAACTGCAGTTACAATGTAATTCCAGTCCAGTCCAGTCTAGTGATATTAAACTGCAGTTACAATGTAATTCCAGCCCAGTCCAGTGATATTAAACTGCAGTTACAATGTAATTCCAGTCCAGTCTAGTGATATTAAACTGCAGTTACAATGTAATTCCAGTCCAGTCTAGTGATATTAAACTGCAGTTACAATGTAATTCCAGTCCAGTCCAGTGATATTAAACTGCAGTTACAATGTAATTCCAGTCCAGTCCAGTGATATTAAACTGCAGTTACAATGTAATTCCAGTCCAGTCTAGTGATATTAAACTGCAGTTACAATGTAATTCCAGTCCAGTCTAGTGATATTAAACTGCAGTTACAATGTAATTCCAGTCCAGTCTAGTGATATTAAACTGCAGTTACAATGTAATTCCAGTCCAGTCCAGTGATATTAAACTGCAGTTACAATGTAATTCCAGTCCAGTCCAGTCTAGTGATATTAAACTGCAGTTACAATGTAATTCCAGCCCAGTCCAGTGATATTAAACTGCAGTTACAATGTAATTCCAGTCCAGTCTAGTCTAGTGATATTAAACTGCAGTTACAATGTAATTCCAGTCCAGTCCAGTGATATTAAAATGCAGTTACAATGTAATTCCAGCCCAGTCTAGTCTAGTGATATTAAACTGCAGTTACAATGTAATTCCAGTCCAGTCTAGTGATATTAAACTGCAGTTACAATGTAATTCCAGTCCAGTCTAGTGATATTAAACTGCAGTTACAATGTAATTCCAGTCCAGTCCAGTCTAGTGATATTAAACTGCAGTTAAAATGTAATTCCAGTCCAGTCCAGTGATATTAAACTGCAGTTACAATGTAATTCCAGTCCAGTCCAGTGATATTAAACTGCAGTTACAATGTAATGATTCCAGTCCAGTCCAGTGATAGTAAAATGCAGTTACAATGCAAGTTACAGATGTAGAGTATTGATAGCCCATGTGCATAATTAATAAATGTACTTAAGGTTCAGATCCTATAGATATAGTGAAAAGACATAGGCTGGTAACGATAGATAATATAGATTTAGATAGATAGATAGATTTACTATAGCTAATGATAGAGTATAGATAAGTGCCAGATGATAATTGGATAGTTATATAGTAGGATGTCTCAGATAGTATAATTGCTAGAGAAGATAGATAGATAGATAGATAGATAGATAGATACACAGATAGATAGATAGATAGATAGATAGATAGATAGATAGAGATAGATAGATAGATAGATAGATAGATAGATAGATAGATAGATAGATAGATAGATAGATAGATAGATAGATAGATAGCTAGATACTATGACTAGATAGAAGATAGATGATAAGTATATATATATATAGTTATTTTATAGATATTATAAGATAGATATAGATAGATAGATAGATATAGATAGATAGTTAGACAGATTATATAGATGAGTAGATAGAAGATCGATAGGATAGATAGTACTCTATGATAATATAGCATAGATCTATGATTCGATCATAGATATAGACTATATCTAGATCTAGCAAGAGACTACCTATGCTAGGACTCATCTGGATCTATTATCTTAGTTAGGATCTATAGATTAGCTAGTAGATCTAGTTATATATATATAGATAGATCGAGATATGCTATAGCTATCTATTGTATCAATAGATAGATACTGATAGATAGATAGATAGATAGATAGATAGAGAGATAGATACTGATAGATAGATAGATAGATAGATAGATAGATAGATAGATAGATATGAAGATAGATAGATAGATAGATAGATAGATAGATAGATAGATAGATAGATAGATGATAGATAGATAGATAGATAGATACTGATAGATAGATAGATAGATAGATAGATAGATAGATAGATAGATAAGATCTAGATAGATAGATAGATAGATCTAGATACTGGAGATAGATACTGATATATATTGTAGATAGATAGATAGATAGATAGATAGATATATAGATAGATAGATAGATGATAGAATATTAAGACTCTATGACTATATAGATATATATTAAACATCG
Organism: Polyodon spathula; assembly: GCF_017654505.1. Lineage (NCBI taxonomy): Eukaryota > Metazoa > Chordata > Actinopteri > Acipenseriformes > Polyodontidae > Polyodon > Polyodon spathula. Next base: position 2,111,135 of record NC_054575.1, read on the forward strand.
ATATAGGATTCTAATTCAGATCGTAAGTCGCTACGGACGATGCCACGATTCGCTCGCTTCGCACTATATCGTCGCTATGTCATATCTCGATAGATAGATAGATAGAGAGATAGATATAACGATTCGTATACCTTGCTATTTTCTAGCTGGTCAATCTAATGCGGATCTAGCTCTATATAGTTTAGCTCATCTGTATGACTCGCCGAGCTTATTCGATAGGCTCGCTCGCGTTACTGTGATCCTGATAGTCTGATAGATAGATAGATAGTTTAGAGTAGCTAGTCTATCCGTACTCGATATGTACGATCGATAGATCTCTCTATAGATCTCTCTCATGATATTAGAGAGAGAGAGATTATCTCTCACAAGAAAAGTAGATTAACTATCTGTTGACGCTATCGATCATCACTTGCCGTTTATCCTCTAGTTAACGCTCGAGAGAAGCTATGCTTTGTATATCATCTATAGGATAGATAGATAGATAGATAGATAGATAGATAGATAGATAGATAGATAGAGAGATAGATTTATGATAGATAGACTATCGAGAGAGCGATACTGACCGCTGATAGCGTAAATCTCGAGAGATAGAAAGAGAGTAAGCTATCTGAAGAGATAGAGAGAAGATAGCGCGATCGAGGTTAGAGGATAGCAAGATAGATAGATAGATATCGATCGGATAGCAGAGGCTCTAGCCGAATGATTTTGTTTTTTTTTTTGATAAGCGTTGAATCTTACCCCCGTATTTATGTGGTTCGTTGAAGGCCCAAACGCTGCTATCTAAATATATAGCGGGGACTTTTGTTTTATGTGCGGCGAAGCTAAACTCCTAGGGCAAGGATTATCAGCCATTCCCCTGTAACTTCCTCTTGCCAACGGCCTCTACAACTTTGCATAATCTGAGCTGGAGAAGAGCGGGGAAAAACATAATACCTCCTAGATAGATAGAGAGATAGATACTGATAGATAGATAGAAAGATAGATACTGATAGATAGATAGATAGATAGATATTTCAAATGTAAGCAAGCTAAATCCTAGCAAATTAATATCTATAGTCAATCTGTGTTGTGAAGTAAGAGCGGCGCTCTTTTGCTGCCCTCTGCTGGTCGTGCCTACACACTGCAGGATGAAGTAAAGGAAACGCGTACAGGTCCGATCTGTCTCTTCTCGACTCCGGCAATTTGAACAGTAGCTGCTGCTTCTTGCTGTAATTTGCACTTCAGAAGTAAGCGTTGAGATAAACGACACTTGGTATAATTAAGACGCCGAACCACGCAATTAACAAACTAGCGCTAACTAAAAGTGTTTGCAAAGACGAGCGCTTTGATGTGACAACTCGTTCAGTTTTGAGACATGCAATTAAGAAACTTCTAGCTTTGGAGAAAAAGAATGTACGTTTCGGGTAAATGTCGGTATTTCCTCATTAAACTGCGTTTTACACCGCCGGTGTTTGTGTTGTTAACCATTGCAAACTAAATTAAATTCATGTTTGCAAAAAACGAAATTCTGCCAGAATTCGCACGCTTTGGCCTTATAGCGCGATTCAATCAACACAGTTTGCGGATTGTAAAGAAGATATTTATAAAATATAAGATTTTTTTTGTTTTGATTTCTAGCTTACCTTATCAAACATGTCACAGTTTATGTGTACATTAGATTATATTTCCTAAACTTCTTTATAATCTGCTGATGCTATTGATTATATCGACGCTAACTGTGTTGATTGAATGACCAGGTCTGGCGGAATATGTTGTGTTTTTAAAACATTACATATAAACTGTTTCAGCGGCTATTTATCCTGATCGTGTACTCTCTCTCTCACAAATGGAGTTTAGAAATAGGGGCATTCAGAACAGAAAATAGGAGGCACTTTTTTACACAGAGAATCGTGAGGGTCTGGAATCAACTCCCCAGTAATGTTGTTGAAGCTGACACCCTGGGATCCTTCAAGAAGCTGCTTGATGAGATTCTGGGATCAATAAGCTACTAACAACCAAACGAGCAAGATGGGGCTTCCTCCCCTCGTTTGTAAACTTTCTTACGGTCTTTTGTTCTCCTGCACCCCGTGGCAGTCGTGGGGACCCGGGGGACCTCTCGCACTGAAGCATTGCGCCGACAGCGCTGTGCAGAAGAGCCGGTGTGGTAAGACTCCCGTACAGCGCTACAGATCCCATTGTAATAGGGAACTCACCTGTCATAGTGCCTCCCGTACAGCGCTACAGATCCCATTGTAATAGGGAACTCACCTGTCATAGTGCCTCCCGTACAGCGCTACAGATCCCATTGTAATAGGGAACTCACCTGTCATAGTGCCTCCCGTACAGCGCTACAGATCCCATTGTAATAGGGAACTCACCTGTCATAGTGCCTCCCGTACAGCGCTACAGATCCCATTGTAATAGGGAACTCACCTGTCATAGTGCCTCCCGTACAGCGCTACAGATCCCATTGTAATAGGGAACTCACCTGTCATAGTGCCTCCCGTACAGCGCTACAGATCCCATTGTAATAGGGAACTCACCTGTCATAGTGCCTCCCGTACAGCGCTACAGATCCCATTGTAATAGGGAACTCACCTGTCATAGTGCCTCCCGTACAGCGCTACAGATCCCATTGTAATAGGGAACTCACCTGTCATAGTGCCTCCCGTACAGCGCTACAGATCCCATTGTAATAGGGAACTCACCTGTCATAGTGCCTCCCGTACAGCGCTACAGATCCCATTGTAATAGGGAACTCACCTGTCATAGTGCCTCCCGTACAGCGCTACAGATCCCATTGTAATACTCACCTGTCATAGTGCCTCCCGTACAGCGCTACAGATCCCATTGTAATAGGGAACTCACCTGTCATAGTGCCTCCCGTACAGCGCTACAGATCCCATTGTAATAGGGAACTCACCTGTCATAGTGCCTCCCGTACAGCGCTACAGATCCCATTGTAATAGGGACACTCACCTGTCATAGTGCCTCCCGTACAGCGCTACAGATCCCATTGTAATAGGGAACTCACCTGTCATAGTGCCTCCCGTACAGCGCTACAGATCCCATTGTAATAGGGAACTCACCTGTCATAGTGCCTCCCGTACAGCGCTACAGATCCCATTGTAATAGGGAACTCACCTGTCATAGTGCCTCCCGTACAGCGCTACAGATCCCATTGTAATAGGGAACTCACCTGTCATAGTGCCTCCCGTACAGCGCTACAGATCCCATTGTAATAGGGAACTCACCTGTCATAGTGCCTCCCGTACAGCGCTACAGATCCCATTGTAATAGGGAACTCACCTGTCATAGTGCCTCCCGTACAGCGCTACAGATCCCATTGTAATAGGGAACTCACCTGTCATAGTGCCTCCCGTACAGCGCTACAGATCCCATTGTAATAGGGAACTCACCTGTCATAGTGCCTCCCGTACAGCGCTACAGATCCCATTGTAATAGGGAACTCACCTGTCATAGTGCCTCCCGTACAGCGCTACAGATCCCATTGTAATAGGGAACTCACCTGTCATAGTGCCTCCCGTACAGCGCTACAGATCCCATTGTAATAGGGAACTCACCTGTCATAGTGCCTCCCGTACAGCGCTACAGATCCCATTGTAATAGGGAACTCACCTGTCATAGTGCCTCCCGTACAGCGCTACAGATCCCATTGTAATAGGGAACTCACCTGTCATAGTGCCTCCCGTACAGCGCTACAGATCCCATTGTAATAGGGAACTCACCTGTCATAGTGCCTCCCGTACAGCGCTACAGATCCCATTGTAATAGGGAACTCACCTGTCATAGTGCCTCCCGTACAGCGCTACAGATCCCATTGTAATAGGGAACTCACCTGTCATAGTGCCTCCCGTACAGCGCTACAGATCCCATTGTAATAGGGAACTCACCTGTCATAGTGCCTCCCGTACAGCGCTACAGATCCCATTGTAATAGGGAACTCACCTGTCATAGTGCCTCCCGTACAGCGCTACAGATCCCATTGTAATAGGGAACTCACCTGTCATAGTGCCTCCCGTACAGCGCTACAGATCCCATTGTAATAGGGAACTCACCTGTCATAGTGCCTCCCGTACAGCGCTACAGATCCCATTGTAATAGGGAACTCACCTGTCATAGTGCCTCCCGTACAGCGCTACAGATCCCATTGTAATAGGGAACTCACCTGTCATAGTGCCTCCCGTACAGCGCTACAGATCCCATTGTAATAGGGAACTCACCTGTCATAGTGCCTCCCGTACAGCGCTACAGATCCCATTGTAATAGGGAACTCACCTGTCATAGTGCCTCCCGTACAGCGCTACAGATCCCATTGTAATAGGGAACTCACCTGTCATAGTGCCTCCCGTACAGCGCTACAGATCCCATTGTAATAGGGAACTCACCTGTCATAGTGCCTCCCGTACAGCGCTACAGATCCCATTGTAATAGGGAACTCACCTGTCATAGTGCCTCCCGTACAGCGCTACAGATCCCATTGTAATACTCACCTGTCATAGTGCCTCCCGTACAACGCTACAGATCCCATTGTAATAGGGAACTCACCTGTCATAGTGCCTCCCGTACAGCGCTACAGATCCCATTGTAATAGGGAACTCACCTGTCATAGTGCCTCCAGCGTACAGCGCTACAGATCCCATTGTAATAGGGAACTCACCTGTCATAGTGCCTCCCGTACAGCGCTACAGATCCCATTGTAATAGGGAACTCACCTGTCATAGTGCCTCCCGTACAGCGCTACAGATCCCATTGTAATAGGGAACTCACCTGTCATAGTGCCTCCCGTACAGCGCTACAGATCCCATTGTAATAGGGAACTCACCTGTCATAGTGCCTCCCGTACAGCGCTACAGATCCCATTGTAATAGGGAACTCACCTGTCATAGTGCCTCCCGTACAGCGCTACAGATCCCATTGTAATAGGGAACTCACCTGTCATAGTGCCTCCCGTACAGCGCTACAGATCCCATTGTAATAGGGAACTCACCTGTCATAGTGCCTCCCGTACAGCGCTACAGATCCCATTGTAATAGGGAACTCACCTGTCATAGTGCCTCCCGTACAGCGCTACAGATCCCATTGTAATAGGGAACTCACCTGTCATAGTGCCTCCCGTACAGCGCTACAGATCCCATTGTAATAGGGAACTCACCTGTCATAGTGCCTCCCGTACAGCGCTACAGATCCCATTGTAATAGGGAACTCACCTGTCATAGTGCCTCCCGTACAGCGCTACAGATCCCATTGTAATAGGGAACTCACCTGTCATAGTGCCTCCCGTACAGCGCTACAGATCCCATTGTAATAGGGAACTCACCTGTCATAGTGCCTCCCGTACAGCGCTACAGATCCCATTGTAATAGGGAACTCACCTGTCATAGTGCCTCCCGTACAGCGCTACAGATCCCATTGTAATAGGGAACTCACCTGTCATAGTGCCTCCCGTACAGCGCTACAGATCCCATTGTAATACTCACCTGTCATAGTGCCTCCCGTACAGCGCTACAGATCCCATTGTAATAGGGAACTCACCCGTCATAGTGCCTCCCGTACAGCGCTACAGATCCCATTGTAATAGGGAACTCACCTGTCATAGTGCCTCCCGTACAGCGCTACAGATCCCATTGTAATAGGGAACTCACCTGTCATAGTGCCTCCCGTACAGCGCTACAGATCCCATTGTAATAGGGAACTCACCTGTCATAGTGCCTCCCGTACAGCGCTACAGATCCCATTGTAATAGGGAACTCACCTGTCATAGTGTCATAGTGCCCCCCGTAGCGCTACAGATCCCATTGTAATAGGGAACTCACCTGTCATAGTGCCTCCCGTACAGCGCTACAGATCCCATTGTAATAGGGAACTCACCTGTCATAGTGCCTCCCGTACAGCGCTACAGATCCCATTGTAATAGGGAACTCACCTGTCATAGTGCCTCCCGTACAGCGCTACAGATCCCATTGTAATAGGGAACTCACCTGTCATAGTGCCTCTTGTACAGCGCTAAGCAATGTGGTGCTGGAGGGATGATCGAGATGTATGCAATGCATTATTAGCTTGCTTTTTTTAAGCGAGAGAGCGACACTGATCAAAACCGTAATTAAAAAAATAAATAAACACGCAATGGATGAGTAAGCACGATATGAGTAAATTTGCAGTATAATCGTAAATCTCGAAAAACTACTCACTTCTAAATCTTTTGTAGTCATTTTTGTATTACTTTAGTATAATGTTAATTTGGATTCATATGTTGTTGTTTTTTTTCTGACTTTATGTGAACGAAAAGACACACATTTGCCCGTTTTCCCATTGGAAATAGTGATATTTTGAAATATCACTGTCCTGGTCACAAAAGCAAAGTTTGTGGGGAATAATAGCCATTTTCTATACTTTTGAGGCATAAGCAATTAG